>NC_084614.1:70422389-70662389 GCF_033978795.1 Nerophis ophidion
CAGTAATTTAAAAAAAACTCTGCTAAGATGCGTAAAATAGAGCTTGTGCACAAAGTATTATTGGGTTCATGATTAATTATCGGCAGTGAGGAGCACGCTTTCTGCAATTTTTCCAGTTTCTTGATCCAAAGCCGGCTACTTTTTGCTTTGACATCCGCTCTGTACATTGACATCTTAAACCTTTTTTTTCTTGTTAATGAATGTTTATGTATTTCCTATTTGTTTACTTACTTATGGTGATATATTTTATTTATTTTTTATTTATTCACTGTTCCCTTACGAACAGAGAACAAGGAAATGGGATGAAATGGCTATGCTTTCGTGAAAGTTTATTCTGGATAATAAATAATGCCTCTCACCTTGACAGTACAAAGATGAGAACATAATCTGACAAGTTGGTCAACTTTGGCAACCAACTTAGACCCGGAAGTGGGGAGGAAGACACAAAAAGATTCTTGGTTCTTTGCTAGCATTATGAGTCAATCTTCAATTAAACAGGAATATATGAACATCCTATCAATCCTATTGACAGCAGACTTTGCATAGTAAGTTATGTTTTATTATATTTGTTGGCTCTCATGAAGTCATCAGTGATGTTAAAGGAAAAAGCATGTGTTGTGATGCGTTTTTTTAAATTATGCGCTGCATATGCTTAAAATTATCAAAATACTGTACATAAATATTAAATGTTATCTATGTGCCTGTTGCTACATTACGTACAAACTTAACATCCACCCATCCATATAATAATTACTTTTGAGGGTACCACTCCAATGACTCTCTGGAGAGGTACCAGTTTGGGAGACGCGCTAGCTATTACAAGTCGTGACTTGGGGTGGACCACTCTTCTAAATGCAAGAAGATCCCTCCACGACCGTCTGCTGGTTTCCCTATGGACCGGACTCTTAAATGATTTATCTAATGATTCAATAATTATACCCACTCAGCATCCATCACGGCCCCTTCCTAAGGTTTTTCCTTTTTCCCAGCTCAGGCCAAGGGTTCAGATCAGGGGATGTCGTTGTGGTTTGTGAAGGCCCTATGAGGCACTCAAAAGGCTATATAAATTGTGATTGATTGATTGATATTATACCCTTCAAAGTGAAGTTTAGTACCCCATAGCACAGATTTTTGAATTCCAAAGTAACTGGGCTAGAAATGTCCCAAATGTTCCCAAAGTGTAGAAATCAAGTTTCAACTGTGTATCATCAGTACTTTTGACAACACCACTAGTGACAAGCCAGTAACACTTTGTAGAGCGGATTTTTGTACTCCAGGATAAAGTGTTGTGCCTTTTCCAGGACCAAAAACGTCAGATTCACAGTGTATCATCAGTACTGTTGGGGGTACCAAGCTAGTGAAATGTGTTGTAGATTCAGAGGTTTACAGTTCCTAGAATTGCATGGTGGATTGTATCGAATACCTTGTGGCCCATGAGCCTCATGTTGCTCACGTCGTTGTGGTTTGTGAAGCCCTTTGAGGCACTTGTGATTTAAGGCTGCATAAATTGTGATTCATTGATTTATATTATATCATTCAAAGTGAAGTTTAGTACCCAATAGAGCTGATTTTTGAATTCCAAAGTAACTGGGCTAAAAATGTCCCAAATGTTCCCAAAGTGTAGAAATCAAGTTTCAACTGTGTATCATCAGTACTTTTGACAACACCACTAGTGACAAGCCAGTAAC
Source organism: Nerophis ophidion (assembly GCF_033978795.1). Taxonomy (NCBI): domain Eukaryota; kingdom Metazoa; phylum Chordata; class Actinopteri; order Syngnathiformes; family Syngnathidae; genus Nerophis; species Nerophis ophidion. The sequence continues at coordinate 70,424,078 of NC_084614.1, forward strand.
ACTTTGTAGAGCGGATTTTTGTACTCCAGGACAAAGTGTTGTTCCTTTTCCAGGACCAAAAATGTCAGATTCACAGTATATCATCAGTGCTGTTGGGGGAACCAAGCTAGTGAAATGTTTTGTAGATTTAGAGGTTTACAGTTCCTAGAATTGCACGGTGGATTGTATCGAATGCCTTGTGGCCCATGAGCCTCATGTTGCTCATGTCGTTGTGGTTTGTGAAGCCCTTTGAGGGGCTTTTAATTTAGGGCTATAGAAATTGTGATTGACTGATTGATATTATACCCTTCAAAGTGATGTCTTGTACCCCATAGTGCTGATTGTTGTATTCAAAGTAGGGCTGGGCGAATTTTTAATATCTTGATATTTTTAGGCCATATCGCGATACACGATATATATCTCGGTATTTTGTCTTAGCCTTTAATTAACATTTGATACATATAATCACAGCAGTATGATGATTCTTGTGTCTACATTAAACAATTCTTGCAATACTGCGTTAATATATGCTCATTTTAAACTTTCATGCAGAGAGGAAAATCAAAACTGTATTTATTAAACAGTCATTAAGCAGTGGCACAAATATTCATGTCATTTCAAAACAGAAAGTGCAAGATTGTCAGAGACATTTGAAAACAAGCTACTAGTGCACTTTAGTGCATGATGTCACTAAGATGACATATCGAAATAACACTAAATTAAAATGCACTTTTTGTACAGAACACCACTACAATAGTTTAAAAGAAGTAACATGCACTTTTGTGCATGATGTCACACAAGATATTTCAATAACTGTCAAATAAAAATGAGCTGCATAATAGGAAATCAAATAGTGTTCGTCCTTTGCTATGTGGTAGGTTACTGCAGACATTTCCTCCTTTTGTTGTTGACTTTTTTTTCATATGTTGTTGATCTGGAAATGTTTGCTTTGGCATTTTGTTGGTGTGGCACCGAATGGAGATGTTGACATGCAGCATTTCAAACACTCTTCATTCTCTAGCAGGTGACTTCTCAAATGATGCTGCGTATTATCAATAATGCTACTTTTGGTAGCAACACTTTTGCACCACACTTGACTAATTACGGTTGTCTGTTCCACATATTCCCACTTGAAGCCAAACCACCGCCAGACGATGCACCCTCTGCTGTTTTTCTTGGGAATTAATTCTTCCTTCAATTGTTACCAGATTCGCACCTTCTTTCCCTTGTGTTACCACCCGCACTACAGCTAATGTTGCCCATGCTGCTACCTCTGCTCCGCAAGGGCGTATACTTATGTGACGTATGACGTGATAGTATGTGACGTATGTAAGAAGGTGCGCTTGCTGTCTGTGAGAAGGAGCGACAAGAAAGAGTGGGAAGAGCATGCAGTGTAATGCCAGCAGCTAAAAGCAACTGCGTGAGAACGCGTACTCGAATATCAAGATATAGTAGGGGTGTAACGGTACACAACATTTTCAGTTTGGTACGTACCTCGGTTTAGAGGTCACGGTTCAGTTAATTTTCGGTACAGTTAGAAAAAAACAAAATATACATTTTTTGGTTATTTATTCAACAAATTTGTAAACAATGGCTTTATATTTTTAACATTGGGAACACTAAAATAATTCTGCACGTTAATCAACATTAAACTGCCTCAAGTTGTTGCTCAGATTAAATAAAATGACAAAACTTTTCTTCGTCATATAAAAAGTGCAACATTAAACAGTTTTAAACAGTTTCAAGTCAACTCATCATGCTTAATTTATCACAGCATTTGGGAATCCTGTAGTTGATTTTTATTATGTAAATGTTATATTTCTATCAACATGTTATAGCAGGGACCCTGCCATTCAAAGCTTTTCTGTCCGTAAAACACACACACACACACACACACACACACACACACACACACACACACACACACACACACACACACACACACACACACACACACACGCACACACACACACACTGCAAAATGTGCTAACGTTAAGCTAAAAGCTAATTAGCTTTCAACTCAAGCCTGAACTGCGAGTGAGCTGAGCTGCAGTTTAAGTTTCTAGAAGGTCAACGGGCTCATAGTGATGTTAGTAGTAGTTGACTGGAAGGTTCTCATTATCATTTGGGGAGAGTAGACTGCCTTATGCTCTGCTGCTAAACACCTATCTGCTCGGCGCTGAAGCATCTACTACATGCGCTCTGAATACGCACTGCTGATTGGCTGTTACCACTCTGAATACGCACTGCTGATTGGCTGTTACCGCTATATATGTAACCAATCAGATGGTTGTGTGGGGGGGACAATGCTGGGTGCTGAGACAGAGGCAGAAGAAGCAAAGCAGCTTGTTAAGACTTTAGCTTAGAAACTCGTTTGGTACAGTCCTGTACTGAACCGAAACCCCCGTACCGAAACGGTTCAATACAAATACATGTACCGTTACACCCCTACGATATAGTCATTTTCTATATCGTACAGCGACAACCCAGTCCTAATTCCAAGGTAACTGGGCTAAAAATGTCCCAAATGTTCCCAAGGTGTAGAACTCAAGAGTCGTCAGTACTTTTGACAACACCACTAGTGACAAACCAGTAAAACTTTGTAGAGCGGATTTTTGTACTCCAGAGTATATCATCGATACCGTTGAGAGTACCAAGCCAGTGAAATGTTTTTTAGAGTTATTGGGTTTACAGTTCCTAGAAATGCGTGGTGGATTGTAGCGAATGCCTTGAGCCGCATGTTGCTCACATTTGCCTGATAAAATATTGAATTCCTTTTCGACAAAAAAAAACAAACACTAAAAAGGTGGCTAAAAAAGACTATACTAATACTTAATGAATAATAATTTGTCACTTTTGGTTGCAGATGCATTTAACTTTATGGGTGGCGACACGCAGAAGTCCCTCCTGCCTGGTTCTCATCCTCACCCAGACTCACTGTCCGCCTCTGGCTGATACTCGCCCCCTTCCCTCCCTCCCTCCCGTTCCCTCTCCTCCATTCTCCTCCCGTTTACTCCCTCCCCCCTCTTTCTCGTTTCGGTGGCGCTGTGCGCAAAGCTCCGGCGCCGGACTGGACTGAACTGGACGCAGTTTGACAGTCCGAAAGAGCGCCGCTGCAAGGAAACGGGGGGGTTAGTGGTGGTCCACGTCGCTCCAAGAAGGGGGGAAGCGAACAAGACATGGATGTTTAAATGCTTTGCATCGGTCACTCTCTAGTTTCTTTCCCCCCCCCCACCAAATCTCTCCCTCATGTAGATGTTGCTGCCTTTTAATGAGAGCTGCTCCATGTCTCCCATCACTTTATAACCGCCACAAGATGAGGATTTCTTCTCGCCACTGGTTTTTGTTGATATTTTGGGGCTTGTGGGGACTGTCGCTGGGTGCTTTCCCGAGCAGCGTTCAGATAGGTAAGTGCAAAGACTGTTTCAATTCAAAGAATGGACCGTGCATGGAAATGTGTGTGCGTGTGTGTGTGGATGTCCGAGCTTCAGAGTGGTGAATGTGCAGGTTTTTTTTGTTTTTTTTTCCACACCCCTGCACACAATATAGCAGTTTTTCCCCCGTGTTTATGTGCGTGTAATATTTCAAAACAAATCTTTATGGGGTTGTGTGGATGCAAAAAAACACACCCTTGCAGGCAAGGAGAGTGTGCATCCCAGCGCACTGCAGCAAAGTGAGCCTTTTCCCCATGCACTCTGCATGTGCGTTTAACGTGTGCGTGCGTCGCATTTAACCTTTATCATCTAAAAACCTACGGTTCACTTTCATACAGGACATCATGGAGAGAGAGGAGCAAAGTATGACCTTTTAATTGCTTATGAACACCAGTTTGTTCTCAATGTTCTCGATTGAATTATTTGAAACTGACTTTTTTTTTTTTTTTAATCTGCCACACTTTCCGCCACAAGCTGTTTTGGTGATTCATCTTGTCTCTTTGCATTATGTGATGCTCAATAGTACCCTGGGGCAGGTCAGAGGTTAGGTTGTGTTATGGAAGCACACACACAGCCGGACCGTAGGCGGCTTAAACAAGGTGTCAGTGCTGTGTTGCGCATGCTTATTTTTGTGCTTGTTGAAGTAAAACTAGCGACAAGTCAGTGGATGCTCGATGAGTATTTTGCTAGGGCTGCATTGGTGCAAATCAGACAGCAAACAGTCTAAGGGGTATGATTACTCAGCAGAAAACAAGTAACAACGAGAGTGTTTTTTTTCCCCCCCATTTACTCATATGAAATGCTATAATGTGCAATCCAAGCCACTAGTTGGCGACCTCACTTCGTAGAGTAACTTTTTCATGCATGGGCGTTGCTATTTAACTGTCTTTTGAATAGGTTTCGTCGGCATAAACTGCTTATGGGTTTTAACTGTGAAGTATTGAAGTCATGTAGCATAGCATTGCCATTGCTAGCTGTGCCATGACATTCTGTGCGTCAATCACCGAGTGGAACTGCAGTTGTGTAGCCTTAGGGTGGGGGTCAGCAACCTGCTGCTCTTTAGTGGCTCCCTGGAACATTTTTAAAAAAGAATAGAAAATGGAAAAATATGTTTTAGTATATTTTTTGTCTGAGGACAAACACGACACAAAACTTCCCAATTGTTAGAAAGTCCACTGTTTAACATGTTAGTGTGTATGCTTCACTGATGAGAGTATTTGGGGAACATCGTTTTGTCGCACTAATTTCGGTATTTCTTGAACTCTCCATAGTGTGTACTGTGACGCAGCCTTTTGTTTACACGTAAAATCTTCCACTCCTTTGTCTCATTTAATCCACCAAACATTTTATACTGTGTGTGAATGCACAAAGGTGCGCTTTGTTGATTTTATTGACTTGTCGGAGTGCTAATCAGGCATATTTGGTCAGTGCATGACTGCAAGCTAATCAATGCTAACATGCTATTTAGGTTAGCTGTATGTACATATTGCATCATTATGCCTCATTTGTAGGTATATTTGAGCTCATTTATTATCTTTTACTTGTATCCTCTTTGTATATATTTTATATTTGCATGTCTCATGACACATTATCTGTATGTAATATTGGCTGCATTTCAGATAGTTATGTGGCATGTTGGTCCAGACCACAGCAAACATTACCTAGCTTGCCAGAGATTGTAATAAATCTATTAAAAGTTGTTTCCTTTAACTTGGACACACACATCTATACCTTTTGGCCATTAAAAGCCAGTAATTTCCAGGAGTTATCTCACCTTGTGACTAGCCTCTGATTTAGTAATGGTTTCCAATGTTGTAAAAATGTGTACAATAAATATTTCGCATTTCTGCTTCAGTCTGTGACACATAGTCATTTTGATAGTAGGCTATTATAGCTAATATAAACACTTACATCATGTATTGCCATCACACATACAGTATATACAGCTTATCATACGCAAATACGGTGTTAGCTTTCACTGTTATGCTGATGACACCCAACTCTACATGCCCCTAAAGCTGACCAACACGCCGGACTGTAGTCAGCTGGAGGCATGCGTGTCTTAATGAAATTAAACAATGGATGTCCGCTAACTTTTTGCAACTCAACGCCAAAAAAACGGAAATGCTGATTATCGGTCCTGGTTTGATTGATTGATTGATTGATACTTTTATTAGTAGATTGCACAGTACAGTACATATTCCGTACAATTGACCACAATATGGTAACACCCGAATAAGTTTTTCAACTTGTTTAAGTCGAGGTCATGGTGGACACCGACCTCTATTTAATAATACAACTCTAACATTTGACAACCAAACAATTAAACAAGGCGACTCGGTAAAGAATCTGGGTATTATCTTTGACCCTACTCTCTCCTTTGAGGCACACATTAAAAGCATTACTAAAACGGCCTTCTTTCATCTCCGTAATATCGCTAAAATTCGCTCCATTCTGTCCACTAAAGACGCTGAGATCATTATCCATGCGTTTGTTACGTCTCGCCTCAATTACTGTAACGTATTATTTTCGGGTCTCCCTATGTCTAGCATTAAAAGATTGCAGTTGGTAAAAAATGCGGCTGCTAGACTTTTGACAAGAACAAGAAAGTTTGATCACATTACGCCTGTACTGGCTCACCTGCACTGGCTTCCTGTGCACTTAAGATGTGACTTTAAGGTTTTACTACTTACCTATAAAATATTACACGGTCTAGCTCCATCCTATCTTGCCGATTTTATTGTACCATATGTCCCGGCAAGAAATCTGCGTTCAAAGGACTCCGGCTTATTAGTGATTCCCAAAGCCCAAAAAAAGTCTGCGGGCTATAGAGCGTTTTCATTTCGGGCTCCAGTACTCTGGAATGCCCTCCCGGTAAAAGTTCGAGATGCCACCTCAGTAGAAGCATTTAAGTCTCACCTTAAAACTCATTTGTATACTCTAGCCTTTAAATAGACTCCCTTTTTAGACCAGTTGATCTGCCGTTTCTTTTGTTTTTCACCTATGTCCCACTCTCCCTTGTGGAGGGGGTCCGGTCCGATCCGGTGGCCATGTACTGCTTGTCTGTGTATCGGCTGGGGACATCTCTGCGCTGCTGATCCGCCTCCGCTTGGGATGTTTTCCTGCTGGCTCCGCTGTGAACGGGACTCTCGCTGCTGTGTTGGATCCGCTTTGGACTGGACTCTCGCGACTGTGTTGGATCCATTATGGATTGAACTTTCACAGTATCATGTTAGACCCGCTCGACATCCATTGCTTTCCTTCTCTCCAAGGTTCTCATAGTCATCATTGTCACCGACGTCCCACTGGGTGTGAGTTTTCCTTGCCCTTATGTGGGCCTACCGAGGATGTCGTAGTGGTTTGTGTTGTGGTTTGTGCAGCCCTTTGAGACACTAGTGATTTGGGGCTTTATAAGTAAACATTGATTGATTGATTGATTGATTGATTATCCTTTTTTGAGACCCCAAACGGATTTGTTTTTTGTATTTTTGGTCCAATATGGTCCTTTCAAGGTTTTGGGTTTTTTGACCCCTGCCTTCGGGGTATGATTATTCAGCAAAAAAACAACTACAAAAAGTGTTTTTTTTTTTCGCATTTATTTACATAAAACAACTGCAAATGCAGGCCACTAGTTGGCGACATCACTTCATTGTGTAACTTTACACACATTTACACCAATCCCAAACGGTCTTTTGAATAGCTTTTTTTCTGCATCTTTGTAAGGATTTAAACCATGAGTTATGATAGTCATGTCACGTGACATAGTAGCATTGCTAATGCTAGCTCTGCTAGGGCATATTGTGTGTGTCGATCCCCTAGTGGAACTGCAGGTTTGGAACTAATGAATTTAGGGTGTGTTTTAGGGTTGCACAATAAAATCGATACACATCTGAATTGCAATTTCTATCGATCCCAATTCGAAATCGATAATGAAATAAAAATATGTTCCTTTTTTTGTCTTTTAATTTAGAATCCATCTTTAAAAAATGTTTTTAGGCCATCTATATACAAAAGGGGCATTTCTAACCTGTAACCTGTTTTGAAAATGTTTAATTATCATTTTTAAACTAAATTTTACATTTCGAGGCTCTATTCGAATTGAGAATTTACACCCCTAGAGTGTTCGCAAGACAATAACCAAGTGAAAATGTGATGTTTTCTTTAAAAAATCCAACAATTGAAAAAGTTACAAATTCAATATTACTTACTATGTGCGGGAAAATGTCTGCGATACTTCACAATTTGGATGATTCAGCTTTGAAAAAAACACATAACACAAAAATTATCGTTTTAGAATATTACACACACACTGCGCTCAAAAATCTGTTTAGTACGACTTTGGTAAACTACAAAGCCGCATCGCTTGATGGAACGCGGGTTACCGTAGTCAGACATACTGCGCTTCAACATAAATTGAGAATCATGTTAAATCCACAATCGATTCTGAATCAGAGCGAATTGTTAGATGCCCAATGATTCATACTTCTAATGTAGTGATGGGATCGGCAGTTCTTTTGACTGTACTGAATCACTAGAATCCGTTCCTTAAATTGATTCGTTCAAAAATTTGTTCACCGAATCACTTCTGCAGCAGCAGTTCTGTGTGCAGGTCGGCGAATCATGAGTCAGTCAGTAACAGCTTCCCCAGCGGCAGATCTCGGTGTGTGTCAGTTGGCGAACGACACAAGCCCTCAGCACCCAATGAACGACGCGCGCAGTGACTGAACGAGATCCTCAATGTGACGTCATCCTCCGCGACACAGTCAGTTCCCTGCGTCAGTACGTTCGCAAACGTGATTCACGTGATTCACGCCAGTTGCACTCATACCGGCATGGTCGCGGCGGAGCTCAACTGAACTGAGAAAGGAACGAATCAGTTCACAAAGCTATTCGGTTCAGTGCTTTCACTCAAAAGATTTGTTCGTTTGAACGAATCGTTCGCGAACGACACAACACAACACTATTCTAATCCTTTTTGTCACTGCATAAACCTGTCACTCAGTACTGGTATTGTACCCAAAATGTCCAAAGTGGCAAAAGTAATCCCAATTTTTAAATCAGGTGATAAAAATAATATTAACAATTATAGGCCAATTTCAATTTTACCAACATTTTCAAAAATATTTGAGAAAGTGGTCTGTAACCGACTGAATGGCTTTTTAGAAAAACTAAATATCCTTGTCCCCTCCCACTATGGTTTTCGTAATAAAAACACCACCTGTATGGCTATACTTGACCTCTTGGAAAAGGTCAATGACTATTGAAGAAGGAAAATGTGGTATTGGCATTTTTTTGGATGTGTCCAAGGCCTCTGACACAATATACTTTGAGATCCTATTGTACAAGCTATATCACTGGTGTCAGAGGGGTACCTCTTGATTGGTTCCGTTCTTACCTTTACGGAAGGCAACAATGTGTATCCGTCAATGATCACATCTCACCCTGTGTGACCATAAATTATGGGGTTCCCCAGGGATCCATCTCGGGGCCTCTCCTTTTTATCCTATACATAAATGATTTCGTAAACTCCTTCGAAACTTTTCATAAAATCATTTTTGCTGATGATACAAATTTGTTTTCCTCACACAGGAGCCTACACGATCTACAAGAAACTGTCAATTCAGAGCTTGTGAAAGTGTATTCCTGGTTCAAATGCAATAAGCTCTCACTTAATGTAAATAAAACAAATGTTATTCTATTTCGTTCTAATAAAAACCGGACAAATACTGAGCACTGCCATATCAACATCAATGGGCAGGAAATACAGAGTATACTCCACAAAATTCCTGGAGATCATCATTGACGAATACTTCAATTTCAAATGTCACATTAGTCATCTGTTAAACAAATTATCCAAATATATTGGCCTGTTCTTTCACCTTCGTCATTATCTCCCTCTATGCTCTACTTACCTTATACAAAACTCTCTTTGAACCACATCTAAACTACTGTAACATCATCTGGTGTAACACCTTCCCTACTTACCTTCACAAATTAGAATCCATGCAAAAGAAAATTATACGGGCCCTGTCATGGTCCAAGTTTAATGCCCCCACTCGTCATCTATTTCATAAATATCATCTCTTAAGACTGACAGAGTTCAATATTTATCAAAATGCTTGTTTAACCTATCAAGTCTTTTATGGCTGAATCTTAGGCTCTGTAGCTTGGTTCCTATCTACCATCCCCAACATGCCCACAACACTCGTAACTTAAATCTGATAACAGGTAAACATTGTCTACTGGCTTGTACCGCTCGCAATGTCGTATGCAGGGGACCAAATATTTGGAACCAGCTTAATGAGAGCCTCAAGATGCTTTATCCATTCTCCAACTTCAAAAAGAAACTGAAAACATACCTATTAACCACTTATCGCTAATGCCTCATGTGGGGTAGTCTACTGTTGGGTTTTGCATGGTTGTATGAATGTTTGTATGTATGTGTATGCTTGCTTTAGTACTACTATCTTGTGTTTATTATATAGCGTTGTTGTTGTTTTGTTTTTGTGCTTGCTACCATGTTTCATCTTTCCATATATATACTGTCCTCTAGACCCCTTGTCAAAAGCTTCTTTTAGCTTATTTGGGGGACCCTTTCACGTACCAACATCTTTAAATGATGACATTTCACCACTACTGTAATTGTTATATGGTATTGTGAATAAACTTGTAACTTAAAAAAAACTTAAACTTAACCAAGCGAAAATGGGATGTTTTCTTTAAAAATCCAACAATTGAAAAATCATATCAAGCCAATGGTGGGCGACGTCACTTTGTATAAAAATAAATGTGTGCCAATCCGAAAACCATCTTCTGAATACACTTGATTTTGTTTTCTTATGCGGCGTTACAGTAGTATAAATATACATTTTGACATATCATCGTTGTTCCCTTTGTGACTTAAAACTGCATATTCAGTCTTTGTTTGCAACTGACAACCCAGTATTATCCATAAATCCAATTTTACTCCTGACAATAGTATGCTGTTTGTTGGCATGTATGTGGGTTTGTGTGTAGCATATTTACAGTAAGCCATGCCACATGGCAGCTTTGTCGCAAATGTACAGTTTGCCGAAAAAGCGTTCTCAGCGCTAAACCTTCCAGTATGTCTTTGTTTTGAACATGCAACTTGACATGCTTGCACAGGTTTTGAGTGTTGTTTCCAGTTAAAGCCGAAACAACAGTGTACACGTTCACAATTCACTTTGAAACCCTTTTAAATGTTTGCATTAAACAAAACAATACAATTTTTGTATCTGTATTTAGAACTAACAAATTAATACTACAATGTACGGGAATATACTTAACAATTTGGTTCATTCAGCTGTAAAAAAAACAAAACCTAATAAAACAAAAATGATCCTTTTTGTTACTGCCATGAAAAGCTGATTTGTCAAATTAATACAAATGTGACTCTTGTAACTCACAATTTTGTCAAATTAATACAAATGTGACTCTTGTAACTCACAATTTAACTTGATTCTAATTCATGAGGTGATAATTCCATTCATGATTGATTCTCGATTCAAACCGATTCCCAAGTCAAACCGATTTTTGCAATGTGTTGTTTGTAAGGGTGTGACGGTACGGGTATTTTATCGAACCGTTTCGGTACGGGGTTTCCTGTACGGGGTTTCCGGTTCGGTGCGGAGGTGTACAGAACGAGTTTCCACACGGACATATTAAGTAGCGTACTGCACATTGTGTAAACAATACTCAAAATGCCGGACATTTGAGGCATTTAAGAAACTCCACCCTGACAGCTATGAAAAAGAGGACATGTCCGGTGAATAGAGGACGTATGGTCAGTCTATGAGCACACATTCTCCCCTCACCGGACCCAAAATCAATGTTATTACGAATTATTGACCTATCCAAGGTTCCCATTGCTTCACATGAAATATTCCACTAAGAAAAAAAATTTTGGTGGAAGATTTTGCAAATTTGGCAAATAAATAACCAAAAAATGTATATTTTGTTGTTTTCTTACTGTACCGAAAATGAACCGAACCCATCCATCCATCCATTTTTCTACCGCTTATTCTCTTTTTGGGGTGGCGGGGGGCGCTGGCGCCTATCTCAGCGACAATCGGGCGTAAGAGTATGAGCGAGAACGAAAGAGAAAAAGATACCGTATTTCCTTGAATTGCCGCCGGGGGGCTAATTAATTTAAAACCTCTTCTCACTCCTGCGCTTACCAAAGGCATGCGGTAAAAGTAGGCATGCGCTAATTATTTTAAAACCTCTTCTCACTCAGGCACTTGCCAAAGGCATGCAGTAAAAATTTGAGTGTGATGTAAGCTTGGACATTAAATCCTACTGAATAGCTCTTAATCTTCCTCCCTTTATGCGATTTCAAATTACCGGTATTGAAATCAGCCTCCTCCATTTTGAAAATGATGACAGGGGCAATGTCACTTGTGACGTCACTAGTTTGACCAGGCGGTAATACTAAGCATTCGCTAATTATTTTGAGAAGCGAGTTTGACCCGGCAGTAATTCAAGGCAGGCGCATACTATATGCCGTGCGGCAATTCAAGGAAATACGGTAATTGCTGGAAAGCAACTGAGACTTATTGAAAACAAAAAAAAATATAGTAACCCTGAAATAGGCTCTCATATCGGTGCTTGGTGTTCTGAAGAACCCCCAGGAAGGCAAGCCCTAAACTAATTATTAATAAATCACTTCTTTCACTTAATGCAACTTCTTGAACAAGTGCGGTAGAAAAAGGATGGATAGATTCAAATGCATGAGCATGTTTTATATTTTGAACGTTATTTTTAAAACTTTGATTACAAGTGGAAGTAGTCATTACTTACTGTGTTTAGCAGTGTCCGCTCAGATTTATCCGAGAGCCAGGTGCAGTCATCAAAAGAGCCACATCTGGCTCGCGAGCCATAGGTTCCCTACCCCTAGTATAAAGTATCCTTTGATTTCACATGAAGGGAAAAAAAAGATCGTATATGGATTCGATGTTTATAGTTGGCGGTAGTTTAACGATCGTCCCCAGGAACTATATTGTCAGTGTTTTTGTAAAATATCCTCCTGAATTCCCATGAAAACAAGCTCCTACTTGAAATATGGGACACGCGCAGTTTTGCGCATTAAGTAAATGTCAATGAGCTGAATGTCATTCTTCCTTGACGAGCCTCCACTTGATTATTATGCATGACCTGACACATCTGTATAGCGCACCACCACAGAGCTGCCGCAGCACTTTCTTTGATCTTCCGGAGACAACCGCGGAGTTATTATCAAACGCTTGTTTGCTTGATGTGCTCCGCTATCTAAAAACATGACTCTGAGCTAAATTCCTTGATAATGAAAGTTTTTTGTTTTTAACACCTTGTGGCATTCGTATAAGTTGACAGAAGCTCTCGCGGTGACATTCATTGTTCGTAATCAGGAATTAGCAACATTTACCGGTAAAAGAGGTCAGCCGTTAAAAAAAAAAACAACACGCTGACATTTCGCTCTAAAGGACATTTGCACGTTCCCGCTTGTATGAAATATGGCCTTAGGATATATTTTGAAATGTGAAACAAACTGAAAATATCTTTGACATTTGTTGTAATCGTGAACATCCCTAATGAGGAGCTTTTTACACGTGGAGATAAGCTAAGCTAAAACCAAACCCGGCCCAGCAACATTCAGAATAGCAATCAACAGAGCAATTGAGAGGACTCACAAAAATGACACAAAACAATTATTTCGGTCATATAATCCAGTGGTCCTTAAATGGGGGTACGCGTACCCCTGGGGGTACTTGAAGGTATGCCAAGGGGTATGTGAGATTTTAAAAAAATATTCTAAAAATAGCCATTCAAATATCCTTTATAAATATATTTATTGAATAATACTTCAACAAAATATGAATGTAAATTCATAAACTGTGGGAAAAAAATTCAGTGTTGACAGCTAGATTTTTTGTGGACATGTTCCATAAATATTGATGTTAAAGATTTATTTTTTTGTGAAGAAATGTTAAGAATTAAGTTAATGAATCCAGATTGGGTCTCTATTACAATCCCCAAAGAGGGCACTTTAAAAGCCTACTGAAATGAGATTTTCTTATTTAAAGGGGAGATAGCAGGTCCATTCTATGTGTCATACTTGATCATTTCACGAAATTGCCATATTTTTGCTGAAAGGATTTAGTAGAGAACATCGACGATAAAGTTCGCAACTTTTGGTCGCTAATAAAAAGCATTTCCTGTACCGGAAGTAACTGACGATGTGTGTGTGACGTCACTGGTTGTAGAGCTCCTCACATCCTCACATTGTTTACAATCATAACCACCAGCAGCTAGAGCGATTCGAACCAAGAAACAAACAAGGATGGGGTGAGGGTCACCAATTTGGAAGCAAATTATAGAACAGTTTTAGAACAACATTTCTCAACAAGCAAATTGCCAGGAATTTAGGGATTTTACCATCTACGGTCCCTAAAATCATCAAAAAGTTCAGAGAATCTGGAGAAATCACTGCACGTAAGCGATGGCATTACGGACTTTTGATCCCTCAGGCGGTACTGCATCAAAAACTGACATCAGTGAGTACAGGAACACTTCATAAAACCACTGTCAGTAACTATAGTTGGTTGCACTCGCTAGATATGTAAGTGCAAGTTAAAACTCTACTATGCAAAGCCAAACCCATTTAAAAACAATATCCTGAAACACCGCCGGCTTGGCTGGGCCCGAGCTTACCTAAGATGGACTGATGCAAAGTAGAAAGGTGTTCTGTGGTCTGACGAGTCCACATTTCAAATTATATTTGGAAACAGAGGACGTGGTGTCATCCAGAACAAAGAGGAAAAATAAACATTCGGATTGTTATAGGCGCAAAGTTGAAAAGCTAACATCTGTGATGGTATGGTGGTGTATTAGTTCCCAAGGCATGGGTAATGGGTAAAATGTGTGGCGCATTATGAAGCGTGAAATACGACAGCAGAGACCCCGGACTGTTGAACGACTGAAGCTCTACATAAAACAAGGATGGGAAAGAATTCCACTTTCAAAGCTTCAACAATTAGTTTCCTCAGTTCCCAAACGTTTATTTATTGTTGTTAAAAGAAAAGGTGATGTAACACAGTGGTGAACATGCCCTTTCCCAACTACTTTGGCACATGTTGCAGCCATGAAATTCTAGGTTAATTATTATTTGCAAAAAAATAAAGTTTAAGAGTTTGAACATCAAATATCTTGTCTTTGTAGTGCATTCAATTGAATATGGGTTGAAAAGGATTTGCAAATCATTGTATTCCGTTTATATTTACATCTAACACAATTTCCAAACTCATATGGAAACGGGGTTTGTACTATGCAGACAGCATGTGTTTAACTTTGTGTGACACAAATGTGCAGGTTTTCTGTTTTAAGCAGCTAATATGTTTCATTGCTCAGTTTAAATACCATTTGATATCATGGTACCAAATGCAATTTAAACTTAACAATAAATTTGCATTTGATATCATGATCCATCCATTAATTTTCTACCGCTTATTCCTTACGGGGTCACGGGGGGCGCTGGAGCCTTGATATCATATCAAATGCAATTTAAACTTAACAGTGAAACTAATTAGCTGGTTAAAACACAAAGCCTGCACATTTGTGTCACACCCAGTTAGACACAAACATTTGATATCAACAATCCAAAAGTAGTCCAACAAAAATAAAAAATAACAACAGTATCAACTATTTTGATGTCTAGACTTTAGGAAATTTGTGGTCGTGGACTGGATACATTCCTCTTTCCCAGTTGATGCATGGGCTCGTGACTTTGGTGATCCCGTCATATTTCCCTCCGGGTTCCACTGGCAGCGTGACATTTATCATTCCCGGTATATGGCCAGAGCAGGATTGGATGGATTGCTGTGACATGTGGCACAGATGTTCATGCGTCCCTCGGGATACTCCGGTGATCCCGGACGGTCTTTCCACCCAGAGACATCGTCGCCTTGGTGGATACGGTTAATGAATGGGCTCAAACGTACGTCTTAGATAGTATCAGTAGTTAGAGTGGTGCCCATATCTGTCTACTCATGCCCCACAAAATCAGAAGGTAGTTCCCCAGAGAGTCCCTTATGGTCTAGATTTTGGGCTGTATGGGCCGCCAGTTCTCTTTGGTCCACAGGTTATGGTCCCTCGTTTAAGTGGAATTCCTTTAGGATTCTTGATGTAGAGTGAAATACGGCCCAAGCCTCTTTTGGTCCTTTGTACAGTATAAGATATACAAACCCCGTTTCCATATGAGTTGGGAAATTGTGTTAGGTGTAAATATAAAGGGAATACAATGATTTGCAAATCCCTTACAACCCATATTCTATTGAATGCACTACAAAGGCAAGATATTTGATATTCAAACTCATAAACTTAATTTTATTTTGCAAATAATAATTAACTTAGAATTTCATGGCTGCAACACGTGCCAAAGTAGTTGGGAAAGGACATGTTCATCACTGTGTTACATCACCTTTTCTTTTAACACTCAATAAACGTTTGGGAACTGAGGAAAGTAATTGTTGAAGCTTTGGAAGTGGAATTCTTTCCCATTTTTGTTTTATTTTGAGCTTCAGTCGTTCAACAGTCCGGGGTCTTCGCTGTCATATTTTACGCTTCATAATGTGCCACACATTTTCGATGGGGGACAGGCCTGGACTGCAGGCGGGCTAGAAAAGTACCAGCACTCTTTTTTTTTACGAAGCCACGCTGTTGTAAAATTTGTCTTGCTGAAATAATCAGGGGCATCCATGATAATGTTGCTTGGATGACAACATATGTTGCTCCAAAATCTGTAAGGACCTTTCAGCATTAATGGTGCCTTCACAGATGTGTAAGTTACCCATGCCTTGGGCACTAATACACCCCCATACCATCACAGATGCTGGCTTTTGAACTTTGCGCCTATAACAATCCGAATAGTTATTTTCCTCTTTGTTCTGGGGGACACCACGTCCTCTGTTTCCAAATGAAATTTGAAAAGTGGACTCGTCAGACCACAGAACACCTTTCCACTTTGCATCAGTCCATCTTAGGTGAGCTCGGCGTTTCAGGATATTGTTGATAAATGGGTTGGGCTTTGCATAGTAGTTTTAACTTGCACTTACAGATGTAGCGACCAACTGTAGTTACTGACAGTGGTTTTATGAAGTGTTCCTGAGCCCATGTGATGATATCCTTTACACACTGATGTCGGTTTTTGATGCAGTACCGCCTGAGGGGTCAAAGACTGTAATATTATCGCATACGTGCGATGATTTCTCCAGATTCTCTGAACTTTTTAATGATTTTACGTACCGTAGATGGTAAAATCCCTAAATTCCTTGCAATAGCTCGTTGAGAAATGTTGTTCTAAAACTGTTCAACAATTTGCTTACAGAGTGGTGACCCTCACCCCATCCTTGTTTGTGAATTACTTAGCATTTCATGGAGGCTGCTTTTATACCCAATCATGGCACCCGCCTATTCCCAATTAGCCTGCACACCTGTGGGATGTTCCATATAAGGGTTTGAGGAGCATTCCTCAACTTTATCAGTGTTTATTGCCACCTTTCCCAACTTCTTTGTCACGTGTTGCTGGCATCAATTTCCAATGTTTATCAGTTTGAACATCAAATATGTTGTCTTTGTAGCATATTCAACGGAATATGGGTTGAAAATGATTTGCAAATCATTGTATTCCGTTTATATTTCCATCTAACACAATTTCCCAACTCAAATGGAAACAGGGTTTGTAATAGTCACAGCTTCCATGGGGTCTAGAAAATATGTTTAAGATGCAATTGTCTTCTGGTTTTGGTCAAGTAGTTATGTTCCCTGGATAAAAATTAATTAGTCATTCGTCCCTTGTGGTCTGGGGGTTTACAAAGAGGACCTACTTTTTACAAAACCCAAAACAAGTGAAGTTTGCACATTGTGTAAATTGTAAATACAAACAGAAAATAATGATTTGCAAATCCTTTTCAACTTATATTCAATTGAATTGACTGCAAAGACAAGATATTTAACGTTCCAACTGGTAAACTTTGTTATTTTTTGCAAATTTTGGCTCATTTGGAATATAATGCCTGCAACATGTTTCAAAAAAGCGGGCACAAGTTGCAAAAAACACACAGAGTTGAGGAATGCTCATCAAACACTTATTTGGAACATACCACGGGTGAACAGGCTAATTGGGAACAGGTGGGTGCCATGATTGGGTATAAAAGCAGCTTCCATGAAATGCTCAGTCATTCACAAACAAGGATGGGGCGAGGGTCACCACTTTGTGAATAAATGCGTGTGCAAATTGATTAAGAACAACATTTCTGAATGACCTATTGCAAGGAGTTTAGGGATTTCACCATTTACGGTCCGTAATATCAAAAGGTTCAGAGAATCTGGAGAAATCAGTACACGTAAGCGGCAAAGCTGTAATTCAACATTGAATGCCCGTGACCTTCGATCACTCAGGCAGTATTGCATCAAAAACAGACACCAGTGTGTAAAGGATATCCCCGCATTGGCTCAGGAACACTTAAGAAAACCACTGTCAGTAAGTACAGGTTGTCGCTACATCTGTATGTGCAAGTTAAAACTCTGCTATGCAAAGGGAAACCCATTTATTAACAACACCCAGAAACGCAAAGTGGAAAAGTGTTCTGTGGTCTGACGAGTCCACATTTCAAATTGTTTTTGGAAACTGGACGTCATCTCCTCCGGTACGAAGAGGAAAAGAACCATCCGCATTGTTCCAGCGCAAAGTTGAAAAGTCAGCATCTGTGATGGTATGGGGTTGTATTAGTGCCCAAGGCATGGGTAACTTACACATCTGTGAAGGCACCATTAATGCTGAAAGGTCCTTACAGATTTTGGAGCAACATATGTTGCCATCCAAGCAACGTTAACATAGCAAGACAATGCCAAGCGATGTGTTACAACAGAGTGGCTTCCTAGTATAAGTGCAGGTACTAGACTGGCCTGTCTGTAGTACAAACCTTTCTCCTGTTGAAAATGTGTGGCACATTATGAAGCCTAAAATACCACAACGGCGACCCCGGACTGTTGATCAACTTAAGCTGTACATAAAGCAAGAATGGGAAAGAATTCCACCTGAAAAGCTTCAAAAAATGGTCTCCTCAGTTCCCAAATGTTTACTGAGTGTTGTTAAAAGGAAAGGCCATGTAACACAGTGGTAAAAATGCCCCTGTGCCAACTTTTTTGCAATGTGTTGCTGCCATTAAATTCTAAGTTAATGATTATTTGTAAAAAAAAAAAAAAATAAGTTTCTCAGTTCAAATATTAAGTATCTTGTCTTTGCAGTCTATTCAATTGAATATAAGTTGGAAAATATTTGGAATTCTCTATTTTGTTTTAATTTACGAATTACACAATGTGCCAACTTCAGTGGTTTTGAGTTTTGTATCTTAATCTGCATTTGAAACACTTCTTTGTGGTCTCTAGATAATATGTATTGGATAAGATTGTATGTATTTTTGTAAAGATGTTGCTCCACTATCTTATTTATGACATATCTTTGTAAGATTTTCGATTCTGGAGTCGTTCCCAGATTGCAAATGAAACCACGTCTCACCCTACATCATATTTTATCTTTTAAAAATGTACACTGTTTAAATATGTATCTTGAAGTCCTCACCGCAGTTGTCTTCCCAGACACGTTGGAAAACAAACTTCATAAACATGATATGGATTCACCCTGTCACAACATCAGGTCTACCTGCACACTCTGATCGATTTATTAAAAAAAGCTGCTTTTAGCGGCATTTATTTCAATGCATGTCACATGCCGGTGTTATTATGTACTTGCCTCACTTAGAGATATAACAATTATTCCTATGTCTTTTTTGTGTTTCCTCATAGCTCTGCTAAGAGCATGATTGCAAGGGGCTGTTAGCAACATTTTCACAGATGCCCAGAGAGCGCTAATTTTACACAGTATATCCACTTTATGGCTTTTAGTAACTACATACGTACATAACAGGTGCACGTACATTAGCTTTGGGTGTTTTTTTTAGCTGACAATAGCAATTTTGGTTGTTTGCATTAATAAATAAATTAATAGTTTTAGTTTATTAAGGATCCCCATTAGTCTACACCAGTGGTTCTTAACCTTGTTGATGGTACCGAAACCACATTCACCGAACCCTTCTTTAGTGAAAAATAAAATGTTTTTTTTAAATTTTCAAATTCAAGACAAAGTTATATTTATATGTTCTTTTTTTTTTTTTTTTTAAATAGTGCACAACATGAACCATGCATGAACATCCCCTTGTTCAAAGAACATAACCAACACAGTGCATGAACTTACAACAAATTACACACTTGCAAATTAGATGTAAAATTAGACGGACCATTGTTTGGGGGGGTATCCATAATAGTTAGACTTCCTTTTTATTGTCATTCAAGTTTTAACTTTACAGTACAGATACGCCGATAGGGAGATGTTTTTATTCACACGATTGATTGATTGATTGATTGATTGAATTAAACTTTTATTAGTATTTTGCACAGTACAGTACATAATCCGTACAATTGACCACTAAATGGTAACACCCGAATAAGTTTTTCTACTTGTTTAATTAAGTCGGGGTCCACGTTAATCAATCCATTAGTCTGGTGTGTTTTGACAGCTGCGGAGGAGCCTCTGCCGAACCCCTGTGGCAGACTCACCGAACCCCTAGATTTGATCGAACCCAGGTTAAGAACCACTAGTCTACACAGCAGTGGAGACTATTCTTCCTGGGGCCCAGGCAAAAAACATCACACAATCACAAATAGTACTTACAAAGTACAAAGAAGAATTATGAGAAACACTTTCAACTAGAAATGTCCGATAATGGCTTTTTTGCTGATATCCAATATTGCGATATTGTCCAACTTTTAATTACCGATACCGATATATACAGTCGTGGCATTAACACATTGTTATGCCTAATTTTGTTTTAATGCCCTGCCCAATGTAACAAGGTTTTCCAAAATAAATCAACTTAAGTTATGGAAAAAAATAACACCATAGCACTGCCATATTTGTTATTTATTATTGTTATTTTAACATGCCTCAAAACAGCAGCTTGGAATTTGGGACATGCTCTCCCTGAGAGAGCATTAAGAGCTTGAAGGGGTGGGGTTGAGGTGTGGGGGGGGGGGGGGGGGGGGTAAGGGGTAGCGGGGGGTGTATATTGTAGCGTCCCGGAATAGTTAGTGCTGCAATGGATTCTGGGTGTTTGTTCTCTTGTGTTTATGTTGTGTTACGGTGCAGATGTTCTCCCGAAATGTGATTGTCATTCTTGTTTGGTGTGGGTTCACAGTGTGGCGCATAATTGTAACAGTGTTAAAGTTGTTTATATGGCCAACCTCAGTGTGACCTGTATGGCTGTTGACCAGGTATGGCTTGCATTCACTTGTGTGTGTGAAAAGCTGTAGATATTATGTGACTGGGCCGGCACGCAAAGGTAGTGCCTTTTAAGGTTAATGACGCTCTGTACTTCTCCCTACGTCCGTGTACACAGCGGCGTTTTAAAAAGTCATAAATTTTACTTTTTGAAACTGATACCGATAATTTCCAATATTACATTTTAAAGCATTTATCAGCCGGTAATATTGGCAGTCCGATATTATCGGACATCTCTACTTTCAGCCTTATTCGAAATCCGATATTCTTCATCTCAGTATGTGTATCGTGACTGACATATCTATTACAAAAACTGCTTTATTAATCATTCACTGATGTCATTTTGCTACAAAAAGAAGTCAGTAAATGAATGTATATATTTGTAAACGCTCTGAAGTGGGAAAGGGGTAGGATTAGATAAGCTTTTCTTCTTCCTAGTCCTTTTCGGATATGGTGTAAAGTGAAATGATATGAAATTGTGTGATGTATTATGCTCTAAGTGTGCTTATGTTCGAAAAAAACTAAAAGAAAGAAAGCATTAGCTGTAAACACCAATCATTTTATTGAGTCTTGTAGATTTTTTTTGAATTACATAAACTTAGTAATTGTGAGATTACTGTGGCGCTAAAGATCTGGCTCTAGAGCTGCGGGTTGCCAAACCCTGGTCTTTCAATTAGGGTTTCTGTTTTATGGTGGGTCACTTTTGGTCAAGTACTTGGGATCCCTCATATGAACGAGTCATTAGTCCCGTTTGGTTTTAAGGTTGAGAGTCTTGATTTAAGATAGAATAGTTTCAAGACTGGTAAAGTTTTACCAGTTCGGGTTTGTAGTTTTGTATTGGAAAATTTGCAGTTTAGTTATGGTCTATCAGTGCCCCCATTTTAGAATGGAATAGTCACAGGTCAGATTCAATCTTGTTGTTGTCGTTTCTGGTTTAAGATGATTTAAGAGGTAACAGTCACTGCTTCCTTTTAGGTGTGAGGGTTTGTCACGGAATAGACACACGTTTATGAGGCTGTAACTTTAGTGTCCGTGTTTGAGAATGAAGATTAAGGGTTTTTATGGTTCAGGACTAAGAGTCCCTGGTAGAACATATCGTTACAGGGCCCAGTCTGTCTAGTAATTGGTTTATGATGAGATGTTCTCCCTGTTAAGGTCAATGTTTGAGTGAGTCACAGGTCCCTTTTTGGTCTCCGGGTTTGGATCCCTGGTTTAAGGTAGATATTCGTCACACTTCCTGTAGGGTCTAGTTATTATTCGGCCTTATCATCTTAATGGATGAAGGCTACGCAGCCGCACAGATCCTGAATCAACTTCATGACTGCATTATGGAGCAGGAATTAAGTGACAAACGCAAGTTAAAGTTAAAGTGCCAATAATAGTCACACACACATTAGATGTGGTTAAATTATCCTCTGCATTTGACCTATCACCCTTGATCAGCCCCTGGGAGGTGAGGGGAGCAGTGAGTAGCAGCAGTGGCTGCGCCCGGGAGTCACTCTGGTGATTTAACCCCCAATTCCAACCCTTGATGTTGAGTGTCAAGTAGGGAGGTAATGGGTCCCATTTTTTATAGTCTGTCATTGCTGAAAAAATGGGGTTGGAACTATTCCGGGGCTCAATAGTCCCTTATGGCCTCATGGTTTTGGTTCCTGTTTACTCATTTAGAACCAAGGTTTAGAAGGTGATAATTATTGTTTTTATTTGTTCTAGTGCCTAAGTATCAAAGTTGAAGCCCGCGGGCCGAATCTGGCCTGCGAATGAATTATCTATGGCCCCCGGGATGACATTTTATTAGTATTAGAAGCAGCCCGCAGGCCACAGCCGCCTGCTGCTGTTTTGCACACACCAATATTACATCAGTGTTGGAAATTTTCAAAATGGGCTCCTAGGGGCCCCATTAAGAATGGGGGTCCCACAGTACATTTTTGGGTACCTACTTTTTTGAAAACAAACAACAAATGTATGCATTATTCTGTTATATCTCACATTCTATATTGTGTTTTGGAAAAAAGTTGTCATAAACGTTAATTCATTAAACAAATTATACAAAAAAAACAAACACATAGTTAATTTATTCAGTTATAAACATTCATCAACTTTCTTCTTTCCTTCATGGATCTTAACTTTACTGCTGCCGGTACTTTTTTCTATATTTTTATTTTAATATTTTCAGAATGTTTTTTGTTCTATTTTTGGCTAAAGTGAGACAAAGAAAACAATCTCATGGTTTCTTCATTTTTTTGTTTTAATGCCACGATTTTAATAGTCCGGCCCCCGTATGCGCAGATTTTCCTCAATGCGGCCCCCGAGCTGAAATGAGTTTGACACCCCTATTCTAGTGAGTTTGGACTCCTGGTGTTAACGCAGGTGGTTTTGGTTTGACAACCAATATGGGAATCTTGATTCACTTAATCTCTGAATTGGGGTTCAATACCTGTGTCCAATGAATTATCTACGGCCCCCGGGATGATATTTGATTAGTATTAGGACCGGCAATACAATACAATAACAAGATCTGATAGGTCACATACAGCTCATTTTATTCCATCCATCCATCCATCCATCCATTTTCTACCGCTTATTCCCTTTTGGTGTCGCTGGTGCCTATCTCAGCTACAATCGAGTTGAAGGCGGTGTACAGCCTGGACAAGTCGCCATCTCATCGCAGGGCTCATTTTATTCCTAATCCATGTTATGTGTTTCATGTTGCACGATTGCACCTAGAAAAAATCCTACTTTGTGATCTCCTCCTTAAACAACGCCAATAAAAAACTATTCTGATTCTGATTCTGGCCCGCAGGCCACAGCCTGTTTTGCACGCATCAATACTCCATCAGTGTTGGCGCTACAAATTTTCCAAATGCGGTCCCGGGAACCTCATCAAGTCACAAAAATGGGGTCCCACAGTACATTTTTGGGTCTCCACTTTTTTGTAATCGTTTTGAAAACAAATGATACATTTATGCATTATCCTGTTATATCTCACATTCTATATTGTGTTTTGGAAAAAGGTTGTCATAAACTTAATTCATCAAAAAAATTATGAAAAATATATATTTTTTTATGCATATCTAAATTTATTGGGTTATAAACATTTATTTAATTTCTTCTTTCCTTCATGGATCTAAATTTTATTGCTGCTGGTATTTGTTTCTCTATTTTTTTGTAATATTTTCAGAATATTTTTGTTCTGATTTTGGCCAATGTAAGACAAAGGACATAATCTAATGTTGTCTTTATTTTTAATTTTTAATTCCATGATTTTAATTGTCCGTCACAGATTTCCCTCCATGCAGCCCCTGAGCTAAAATGAGTTTGACACCCCTATACTAGTGGGTTTGGACTCCTGGTGTTAACGCAGGTGGCCTCGGTTTGACAACCAGTATGGGAATCTTGATTCACTTAATCTCTCTATAGGGGTTCAATACCTGTGCGTTGTAATATTATGTTTAATCCGAGTTATTGTGTACAAATATGGGGAAATAACTACAAAAGTACACTTCATTCATTAACAGTGTTACAAAAAAGTTCCGTTAGAAGATTACATAATGTTGGATATAGAGAACAGTTGGGAAATTGTGTTAGATGTAAATATAAACAGAAATCAATGATTTGCAAATCCTTTTCAACCATATTCAATTGAATGCACTACAGATATTTGATGTTCAAACTCATACATTTTTATTTTTTTTGCAAATAATAATTAACTTAGAATTTCATGGCTGCAACACGTGCCAAAGTAGTTGGGAAAGGGCATGTTCACCACTGTGTTACATCACCTTTTCTTTTAACAACACTCAATAAACATTTGGGAACTGAGGAAAGTAATTGTTGAAGCTTTAAAAGTGGAATTCTTTCCCATTCTTGTTTTATGTAGAGCTTCAGTCGTTCAACAGTCCGGGGTCTCCACTTTCGTATTTTACGCTTCATAATGCGCCACACATTTTCCTGGCCCAGGCTAAGATGGCAGCATATGTTGTTCCAAAACCTGTATGTACCTTTCAGCATTAATGGTGCCTTCACAGATGTGTAAGTTACCCATGCCTTGGGCACTAATGCACCCCCATACCATCACAGATGCTGGCTTTTCAACTTTGCGTCGATAACAGTCTGGATGGTTTGCTTTCCCTTTGGTCTGGATGACACAATGTCAAATATTTCCAAAAACAATTTGAAATGTGGACTCGTCAAACCACTGAATACTTTTCCACTTTGCATCAGTCCATCTTAGATGATCTCAGGCCCAGAGAAGCTGGCGGCGTTTCTGGATTTGTTGATAAATGGCTTTTGCTTTGCATAATAGAGCTTTAATTTGCACTTACAGATGTAGCGACAAACCGTATTTAGTGACAGAGGTTTTCTGAAGTGTTCCTGAACCCATGTGGTGATATCCTTTAGAGATTGATGTCAGTTTTTGATACAGTGCCGTACAGCTTCTCACCCTATCTCTAAGGGAGAGCCCCGCCACACGGCGGAGGAAACTCATTTCGGCCGCTTGTACCCGTGATCTTATCCTTTCGGTCATGACCCAAAGCTCATGACCATAGGTGAGGATGGGAACGTAGATCGACCGGTAAATTGAGAGCTTTGCCTTCCGGCTCAGCTCCTTCTTCACCACAACGGATCGGTACAACGTCCGCATTACTGAAGACGCCGCACCGATCCGCCTGTCGATCTCACGATCCACTCTTCCCCCACCCGTGAACAAGGCTACTAGGTACTTGAACTCCTCCACTTGGGGCAGGGTCTCCTCCCCAACCCGGAGATGGCACTCCACCCTTTTCCGGGCGAGAACCATGGACTCGGACTTGGAGGTGCTGATTCTCATTCCGGTCGCTTCACATTCGGCTGCGAACCGATCCAGCGAGAGCTGAAGATCCCGGTCAGATGAAGCCATCAGGACCACATCATCTGCAAAAAGCAGAGACCTAATCCTGCGGTTACCAAACCGGAACCCCTCAACGCCTTGACTGCGCCTAGAAATTCTGTCCATAAAAGTTATGAACAGAATCGGTGACAAAGGACAGCCTTGGCGGAGTCCAACCCTCACTGGAAATGTGTTCGACTTACTGCCGGCAATGCGAACCAAGCTCTGGTACTGATCGTACAGGGAACGGACCGCCACAATAAGACAGTCCGATACTCCATACTCTCTGAGCACTCCCCACAGGACTTCCCGAGGGACACGGTCGAATGCCTTCTCCAAGTCCACAAAGCACATGTAGACTGGTTGGGCAAACTCCCATGCACCCTCAAGAACCCTGCCGAGAGTATAGAGCTGGTCCACAGTTCCACGACCAGGACGAAAACCACACTGTTCCTCCTGAATCCGAGGTTCGACTATCCGACGTAGCCTCCTCTCCAGTACACCTGAATAAACCTTACCGGGAAGGCTGAGGAGTGTGATCCCACGATAGTTGGAACACACCCTCCGGTCCCCCTTCTTAAAGAGAGGAACCACCACCCCGGTCTGCCAATCCAGATGTACCGCCCCCGATGTCCACGCGATGCTGCAAAGTCTTGTCAACCAAGACAGCCCCACAGCATCCAGAGCCTTAAGGAACTCCGGGCGGATCTCGTCCACCCCTGGGGCCTTGCCACCAAGGAGCTCTTTAACTACCTCAGCGACCTCAGCCCCAGAAATAGGAGAGTCCACCACAGATTCCCCAGGCACTGCTTCCTCATAGGAAGACGTGTTGGTGGGATTGAGGAGGTCTTCGAAGTATTCCTTCCACCTATCAACAACATCCGCAGTCGAGGTCAGCAGAACACCATCCGCACCATACACGATGTTGATAGTGCACTGCTTCCCCTTCCTGAGGCGGCGGACGGTGGTCCAGAATCGCTTCGAAGCCGTCCGGAAGTCGTTTTCCATGGCTTCCCCGAACTCTTCCCATGTCCGAGTTGTGGCCTCCGCGACCGCTGAAGCTGCACACCGCTTGGCCTGTCGGTACCTGTCCACTGCCTCCGGAGTCCTATGAGCCAAAAGGACTCGATAGGACTCCTTCTTCAGCTTGACGGCATCCCTCACCGCTGGTGTCCACCAAGGGGTTTTAGGATTGCCTCCCCGACAAGCACCAACTACCTTGCGGCCACAGCTCCGATCTGCCGCCTCGACAATAGAGGTGCGGAACATGGTCCACTCGGACTCAATGTCCAGCACCTCCCTCGTGACATGTTCAAAGTTCTTCCGGAGGTGGGAATTGAAACTTTGTCTGACAGGAGACTCTGCCAGACGTTCCCAGCAGACCCTCACAATGCGTTTGGGCCTCCCAGGTCTGTCCGGCATCCTCCCCCACCATCGCAGCCAACTCACCACCAGGTGGTGATCGGTAGAAAGCTCCGCCCCTCTCTTCACCCGAGTGTCCAAAACATGAGGCCGCAAATCCGATGACACAACTACAAAGTCGATCATGGAACTGCGGCCTAGGGTGTCCTGGTGCCAAGTGCACATATGGACACCCTTATGTTTGAACATGGTGTTTGTTATCGACAAACTGTGACGAGCACAAAAGTCCAATAACAAAACACCACTCGGGTTCAGATCCGGGCGGCCATTCTTCCCAATCACGCCTCTCCAGGTTTCACTGTCGTTGCCAACGTGAGCGTTGAAGTCTCCCAGTAGGACAAGGGAATCACCCGGGGGAGCACTTTCCAGTACTCCCTCGAGTTTTCCCAAAAAGGGTGGGTATTCTGAACTACTGTTTGGTGCATAAGCACAAACAACAGTCAGGACCCGTCCCCCCACCCGAAGGCGGAGGGAGGCTACCCTTTCGTCCACCGGGTTGAACTCCAACGTACAGGCTTTGAGCCGGGGTGAAACAAGAATTGCCACCCCAGCCCGTCGCCTCTCACTGCCGGCAATGCCAGAGTGGAAGAGGGTCCAGTCCCTCTCGAGAGAAGTGGTTCCAGAGCCCTTGCTGTGCGTCGAAGTGAGTCCGACTATATCCAGCCGGAATTTCTCGACTTCGCGCACTAGCTCAGGCTCTTTCCCCCCCAGTGACGTGACGTTCCACGTCCCGAGAGCTAGCTTCTGTAGCCGAGGATCGGACCGCCAAGTGCCCTGCCTTCGGCTGTCGCCCAGCTCACAATGCACCCGACCTCTATGGCCCCTGCTATGGGTGGTGAGCTCATTGGAGGGGTGACCCACGTTGCCTCTTCGGGCTGTGCCCGGCCGGGCCCCATGGGAACAGGCCCGGCCACCAGGCGCTCGCCATCGTGCCCCACCTCCGGGCCTGGCTCCAGAGGGGGGCCCCGGTGACCCGCGTCCGGGCGAGGGAAATCTGGGTCCATGGTTTTTCATCTTCATAAAGGTCTTCGAGCTGCTCTTTGTCTGATCCCTCACCTAGAACCTGTTTGCCTTGGGAGACCCTACCAGGGGGCTTTATGCCCCCGGACAACATAGCTCCTAGGATCATTGGGACACGCAAACTCCTCTACCACGATAAGGTTGCAGCTCAGAGAGGAGATAGTGAATTGCAAACGGCTAAAATTATACACAAAGCAAACTATAATCTGCTACCCAAGAATATACAACAATTCTTCTCAAAAAAAGAGGAGAAATATATTCTTTGAGAAAAATGTAATTCAAAACATTTGTACACACGTACAACACTTAAGACCTTCAGTATATATATGTGGAATTAAATTATAGAATGTATTAAGCAAAGTAATCAAACAATGTACTAATATGACCCACTTCAAGACACTCTTCAAACTTAAGGTGTTTACAAAGTACAAAGAAGAAGAACCATGATAAACATTCTGAATTTATTTCATCCAGCCATCCGTTCATTTTAAAATATGCTTACTCATTTCACTATATGAAGTGTAACTTACTTCACCGAATATTATGTATTTATTTATTTAGTTTTATTGTCATTACTTATGGATTATATTGTGAATAAATTGAGAACAGGAAGTGAACGAAAAGTTTTACCAACTGTTATGAAAAAAAATAAAAAAAGGGGGTAGGATTTAGTATGCTTTGCTTCTGTCAGGCTTGGACTTGGGTTTTGGTCTTGGTTTGTTTTCCCGAGGTGCAAAGCGAATGGAGTGGAAACGGCGTGAAGGTAAAGACATCTTTATTTTAACACTAAAGCTAAAAACAGGAACCAACAAAAAGCGCGCACAATGGCGGTACAAAAAACTGGGCTATGAAACAAAAGACTAGCACAAAGGCTATAAACTACAAACATGAAACAAAAACACTTGCGCAGTGGCGTGAATAACAAAACCTTACATGGACAAAATGGACAGCATTGCAAGGCATGAAGCAGATAATCGAGGGCATGAATGAGGTGATGTTGACAGACTGACTAGCTGGTAACTGTGGCTTAAATAATGAACATGATGTGAAGTGAAGTGAATTGTGTTTATATAGCGCTTTTCTCTAGTGACTCAAAGCGCTTTACATAGTGAAACCCAATATCTAAGTTACATTTAAACCAGTGTGGGTGGCACTGGGAGCAGGTGGGTAAAGTGCCTTGCCCAAGGACACAACGGCAGTGACTAGGATGGCAGAAGCGGGAATCGAACCAGCAACCCTCAAGTTGCTGGAACGGCCACTCTACCAACCGAGCTATGCCACTCTACCAACCGACCTATGATAAGTGAAAACAGTTGTGAGACAAGACAGGTGAACTGATTGGTCGTCATGGTAAGAAAACAGGGAGTGGAAAAAAAAAAGGAACTTAAGAGTCCAAAGGTCAATAGCACTTGGTATTCCTAGGCAGTCTCCCATCCAAGTACTAACCAGGCCAGACACTGCTTAGCTTTGAGAACAGATGAGATTGGGGATGCTCAGGGTAGGTAGTATGGCCATACAAGACTCATGATCAGACATGACAGATGAAAACTAAATCAGTTGGCATGGTAAAAAGACAAACAAAGAAATGCAAAACAGAACTAAATGTCCAAAAAACTAAACATAGCATGACCAAAACAAAACATGAACCATAGGCGTGACAGCTTCTTCCTACTCCTTTTCGAACATGTTGAAAAGTGGAACTGGAAATTGTGATGTATCATGTTGTAGGCTTGCATGTTCCAAAGAAATTAAACTCAATGTTTAATTAAAAAAAAAACAACGCTTTGTTAACAATGTTTCCAACATTTCCATTTTAAGTGGATTCGTATTCATAGTCAAACTCCAGTCGGTCGGACCGGAAATTGAGTCTTCCTACCTTTCTTGGACCCTAATCCAACATATATTTGTCTCTTCACCCCCCATCTACCGTGTCCCTGTCCAGGCGGCCTCTTCATCAGAAACACGGATCAGGAGTATACCGCCTTCCGTTTGGCCATCTTCCTGCACAACACCAGCCCCAATGCCTCGGAAGCGCCCTTCAACCTGGTGCCTCACGTGGACAACATCGAGACGGCCAACAGCTTCGCCGTCACCAACGCCTGTAAGTCGCTCTCGTGCGCTCATCCGCTATTGGTCATGTCAACGCGGTTGTTACATAACAGCAGCTTTTCCTGAGACGATAATTCCCTTTTTGTTTAGCCGAATCTTCATTTCATCTCTTTTTAATGAGTAATTGCTCAATTGGTTATCTGCTGTTATCTTGCTGAGCTGTACGGTGTTGTCCGTGTGTTAATCCTTATGAAGCCTGCTAAACGACGCAATAATTGAAAAGTAGATAGTGACCAACTCTAATGTGATACAAAAAAAAGCGAATTTTTTTTACCTAAGTTTTGTATTGAAGAGGGAATTGCAAACTTCCTGTTGATTTTAGCTGGGGGTTGTCAGTGTATGAAAGATAGGTCTAAGTGAGACCTACATAGAGGTTTTTGTTCATGTGTCTATGACAATCTTACTGGGAGTTAAAGGCAGTTTTGTCTGTGTTTTCTTCCTAGGGGGCGCTAGAGCGTAATTTTGGGTTTTGGTGTTTGGTTTTTGGATTAGATCGCAATTTTTGCTAGTCCTGATATGTGTGTCCAATTTGGTGAGTTTTAAAGCATGTTAAGGGGGTTAAACTACAGCTCAAAGAGACGGCGGTGTAATAATAAAGAATAATAATAATAATAAAACGCTAGAAATTCAATAGGGTCCTCTGTCCCAAACGGACATCGGTCCTTAACTATCTGCACACAAGGGAACATGTTAGGGTTAGGGTTACTAATAAGCAATAATTCTGAGGGTTTTGAGGGAAGACTCTTAGTTAATGGCTTACTGGTTGTATGAAAAGGCAATACAGAATAAGGCATTAATAAGTACTTAATAATGACTAATAAAGAGCCAATATGTTACTAACTTCTATGTTAATAAGCAACTAATTAATGGTGGATATGTGTTCCCCATACTAAAGTGTTATCAAGGTTGACTCTTGGTAAAATGTGTGTTTTTGTGTGTGTGTGCGAGTGTGGAATAATGTGACTGTGCAGCAACGTATGATGTGGGCAAAGATACACACACACACACACACACACACACACACACACACACACACACACACACACACACACACACACACACACACACACACACACACACACACACACACACACACACACACACACACAAACACACACTGTCTAATTGAAGTAGATGGTGTTTTTTAGTGACGATCTCCTGGGAAACAACCTCCTTCGTTCTGGCTGTGTGTGTGTGTGTGTGTGTGTGTGTTTGTGTGTGTGTGTGTGCGTGTGCATTTGTGGGGGGTTGGGGTTCCAGGAAAAGTCCATAAAGCATTGCAGCCCAATGTCTTGCGCTGTCCACGGTGTGATCTGCTGTTAGAAAAATCAATGCGTAAACTAAGCAGAGAATGAAGTGCTGTTACGTACCACCTGCCAATCGAAGGTCAGGTCGTTGGTGTCTGTTTTGTTTTTAGGACAAACATTTTGAGACGTATTAAATAAGTCTAAACTCGTATTGATTTGGTTGCCGTGACAGTAATGGTGTACTTGCGTATTTTTTTCTGTTTTAGTTGTTGCAGAAGGAGGTGGACGTATTAATAAATATATTATAATATATAGCAATAAATTACACAAGATTATGATACTGAATAAAATAAAGATACATTAAATAAATATTTTTTCTAAGTAAACCAAACCTACATAAATATACGGTACAGGCCAAAAGATTGGACACACCTTCTCATTCAATGGGTTTTCTTTATTTTCATGACTATTTACATTGTAGATTGTCACTGAAGGCATCACAATAATGAATGAGCACAGGTGGAGTTATGTACTTATCAAAAAAAAAAAGTTGAAATAACTGAAAACATGTTTTATATTCTAGTTTCTTCCAAAAAAAAGCCACCCATTGCTCGAAATACTGCTTTGCACACTCTTGGCATTCTCTGGATTCGCTTCAAGAGCTAGTCACCTGAAATGGTTGTCACTCCACAGGTGTGCTTGAAGCTCATCGAGAGAATGCCAAAAGTGTGCAAAGCAGTAATCAGAGAAAGGGTGGCTATTTTGAAGAAACTACAATATAAAACATGTTTTCAGTTATTTCAACTTTTTTTGCTAAGCACATAACTCCACTCGTGTTCATTAATTTTAATGACTTCTGTGACAATCTACAATGTAAATAAAGAAAACCCATTTAAAGAGGAGAAGGTGTGTCCAAACTTTTGGCCTGCACTGTATATGAATAATGATATGAATGAAATTAGTACATGAAAAATAATTTATATATTGAAAAAAAAAAAAAAGATACGCCGTTGCTTTAAAAAAAGAACAACAGTATATATATAAGTGTACTGTGTGTAATGTACTGTACATATATTGTTGATTGATCGTAAAATAAATAAGGAATAAAATTGACTAACACAATAACTAAGCACTTGCTATTTTAAGACATTAATACAAATGTAATCAAATAAAAAAATATAACAAAAATAAATTTAAATGTCTGTTTATATTTTCTATTCACTACTACACAGTTTGATTAAAAATATATATTTCTCTAACATTTTACAGCCAAAGCGCAGAACCATCATGCATTCTGTTTGTGCGTACTGATTGTCCAAACAATGCAAGCGTCAGCCAGCTTTTGCAATGGACAAAATGCGACATGACCCAGTCCAAAACACAATGGCTGATTACACAGTACTGTACAAAGACGATAGGTAAGGGAGTTATGAACAGGGTCATATTTAAAAAAAATAGTGAAGGGAATGGATATGTTTTGTTTGTATTTTATATAAAAACACTTTTTTCCACGGACAACTCTACTGTATTTAAAGAGCTGCTTTAAAGTGGTTAAAAAGTAGCCTCTGAAAAATATCAGTGGTCATGTCTTGATTCCAGTAATCCTGTTTGGATTTTTTTCCTTGGGCTTGCAAGGTTACAGCACCCTTGAAACATGCAGTGCAATAAGCAGTCAGACAGGAAACTGCAGCAAGAAGCCCTCTCAGTCGGCCAACACTGCACTAAAAACTCTCAAGAAGACGAGGAACTGTGTGCTTTTTCACCTCGGCTCTAATGGCTGCACAGTCACAGGAAGTGAGTCTGCAGCCCATTGATTGGACGAGGCAAATCAGAGCAGAATTACATGAGCCAATCAATGGCTGTGATAGCTCAGGGCCAGCTGGGGGTAGCCAGATCCCAGATCGAAACGCATCGCTTGTTTAGTGCCACCGCTCTTTTTCATGTTAGTGACTTTTATTCCCCTTCTTGGAAAAAGCTGCTTGTGACAGGAAAGGATGTGCGATAATGGCAATGAAGTGGCAGAGTTTCCATTTGAAGAGGAAGATGACTGATGAAGATGTTCTTTCCGTGCTGCATTCAAGATGACTGGTGTTTATATATGTTTTTAAGTGCAGTTGGCTATAAAATGTACCTCACTTATAATGCAGTCTTGTGTTATGGGATGTATAATGTAAAGTTCCTACATTTTCTCATAGAGTAGCTACTTTCACATTCCAGTTTTATCTGTTTCTGTACCTCAAATATTATCATTATATATAACATATAAATATATACCATATAAATAATACCTTCTGCCTGAAATTTGTCTCCCAAAATGATACGAGACTCATTACTGTATTTTTTGGACTATAAGTCGCAGTTTTTTTTGCGACTTATACTCAGGAGCAACTTATGTGTGAGATTATTAATACATTACCGTAAAATATCAAATAATATTATTTAGCTCATTCACGTAAGAGACTAGACGTATAAATTTCATGGGATTTAGCGGTTAGGAGTGACAGATTGTTTGGTAAACGTATAGCATGTTCTATATGTTATAGTTATTTGAATAACTCTTAACATAATATGTTACAATAACATACCAGGCACCATCTCGGTTGGTTATTTATGCGTCATATAACGTACACTTATTCAGCCTGTTGTTCACTATTCTTTATTTATTATAAATTGCCTTTCAAATGTCTATTCCTGGTGATAGGGTTTATCAAATACATTTCCCCAGAAAGTGCGACTTATACTCCAGTGCGACTTATTATGTTTTTGCCCTTCTTTATTGAGCATTTTCGGCAGGTGCGACTTACACTCCGGAGCGACTTATAGTCCGAAAAATACGGTAGGCTATATACTGTATTTTTCGGACTGTAAGGCACACTTAAAATACTTTCATTTTCTCAAAAATCGACAGTGTGCCTTATAACCCGGTGCGCCTAATGTACGGAGTCATTCCGGTTGTGCTTACCGAACTCGAAACAATTTTATTTGGTACATGGTGTAATGACTTGAAGATGATTTGTAAAACATAATCCATGCAACATTTTGACCAAAGAACCACCGTTACATGTTATGTAGACCAGTGGTTCTCAACCTTATTTCAGTGATGTACCCCTTGTGAACATTTTTTTAATTCAAGTACCCCCTAATCAGAGCAAACCATTTTTGGTTGAAATAAAGATATGAAGAAGTAAAATACAGCACGATGTCATCAGTTTCTGATTTATTCAATTGTATAACAGTGCAAAATATTGCTAATTTGTAGTGGTCTTTCTTGAACTATTTGGATAACTAAAAACTTGTTGAAAAATAAACAAGTGATTCAATTATAAATAAAGATTTCTACTTATAGACGTAATCATCAACATAAAGTGCCCTCTTTGGGGATTGTAATAGAGATCCATCAGGATTCATGAACTTGATTCTAAACATTTCTTTACAGAAAAATACATTTTTAACATCAATATTTTTGGAACATGTTCACAAAAAATCTAGCTGTCAACACTGAATATTGCATTTTTTTTTCACAGTTTATGAACTTGCATTCATACTTTGTTGAAGTATTATTCAATTGATATATTTATAAAGGGTTTTTGAATTGTTGCTATGTTTAGAATATTTCAAAAAAAATTCACGTACCCCTTGGCATCCCTTCAAGTACCCCCAGGGGTACACGTACCCCCATTTGAGAACCACTGATGTAGACCACAAGGAAGTATTTTATATTTAGAAAAAAATAACAATAATATGACCCCTTTAATGCGTCCTATTATCCGGTGCACCGTTTGCATGGTCCAGAAAATACTGTACTAAATTGCTTACCATTGTTCCAAAGCATTGTTAGTTGATAGTCAATTAATATGGTCTGGAAAATACTGTATTAAATTTCTTACCAGTGCTCCAAAGCATTTTTAGTTGTTAGTCAATTAAACAGGTGTTCCTCAAACGCAGCACGGTCAAGCTCCAGGAAGCTCTAAATTACTAGCTTTCTAATCCATTGACGCTGGTAGATCAAAGAAACTGACAATTGATCTCTTGTAAAATCTTCAAAATTAACATGGTTTAATGTTTTAGTAAATAGTTAAACAGCAAACTCCAAATAATTGCCCTATGAAATGGTGAGAGCATGGCTTTTTAGCAATCAGCTACTATACAGGTACATAGCGTAACTACTATACAGTGGAACCTAAAATGTTGTGGATACGTCTTGAAGGTTTCAAACCACACATTGCTTTTCCATTGCTTTCTTTAGACTCATACTGAGTTAGCAAAACTGTAAAAAATGTTTTATAAAAGGCTATAAAACACTAAAAAAGCCCCAAAAGTAGCACAGTAGCTAACAGCAGCACTGTGTTGACAGATAAAGCACCGGAGATCATCAACCCGCCTAATGGATATGCTACCGGGCACAAAATGGCTTCGCTGCATGAAAACATTGGGGGGGATGAAACGTTTGTATTAAAGCATATTTTTATTCGGTCTGCGGTTCGTAAACCGAAAAATTCGTCTAATAAGGAGTTCGAAAATCGAGAATCCTCTGTCTACTCGTGCTGTGCGATATGGCCTTTTTTAATATCTCGATATTTTTAGGACGTTATGATACACGATATATATTTTAATATTTTGCCTTAGCCTTGAATGAACACTTGATGCATATAATCACAGCAGTATGATGATTCTGTGTCTACATTAAAACATTAATGCAGTACAAACTTGTTTGTACTGCATTAATATATAATGATAAATGGGTTGTACTTGTATAGCGCTTTTCTACCTTCAAGGTACTCAAAGCGCTTTGACACTACTTCCACATTTACCCATTCACACACACATTCACACACTGATGGAGGGAGCTGCCATGCAAGGCGCCAACCAGCACCCATCAGGAGCAAGGGTGAAGTGTCTTGCTCAGGACACAACGGACGTGACGAAGTTGGTACTAGGTGGGATTTGAACCAGGGACCCTCGGGTTGCGCACGGCCACTCTCCCCACTGCGCCACGCCGCTCATTTTTCATGCAGAAAAGGAAATCACAACAAAATCATTTTACCAACACTATTTATTAAACAGTTATTAAGCAGTGGCACAAACATTCATGTCATTTCAAAACAAAGTGCAAGATTGTCAGAGACATTTTTAAAACTAGCTATAAGTGCACTTTTGTGCATGATGTCACCAAGATGACATATCAATACAACACTAAATTAAATTTTTGTACAGAACACCACTGCAATAGTTTAAAACAAATAAAGTGCACTTTTGTGCATGATGTCACTCAAGACATTTCAATAACTGTGAAATAAAAATTAGCTGCATTATAGGAAATCAAATAGTGTATGTCCTTCGCTATGTGGATGTTCCTACAGACGTTATTTCCTTCCATTGTTGACTTTTTTTTTTTCATGCGATGTTGATCGGGAAATGGTTGCTTCGGCATTTTGTTGGTGTGGCACCGGCCGGAGATGTTGACATGCGGAGTTTCAAACACTCCTTATTCTCTAGCAGGTGACTTTTCAAATGATGCTACATTAGCAGTGCTGATACTCTTTGTAGCAATCCTTTTGCCGCTTAAATCTTGAACATATTCCCGCTTGAAGCCAAACCACTGCCGTGCTGTTTTTCTTGGGAATTAATTCTTCCTCCATTTGTTACCATATTCGCACCTTCTCTTTCTCGTATTACCACCCAAACCTCCCCGTTAGCATCACAGCTAATATTACCATGTGGCTACCTCTCTGCTCAGCGGGAGCATGTGACTTTGCACATGTGACGTGTGTAAGAAGGTGCGCTTGGTTTACGTCTCTGTGAGAAGGAGAGATTAGAAAGAGTGGGAAACGCCTGCAGTGTAATGCCCGCAGCTAAAAGCAACTGCATGAAAATCTATACTCTAATATCACGATATAGTCACTTTATATATCACACAGAGACAAACCCGCGATATATCGAGTATATCAATATATCGCCCAGCCCTACTGTCAATAAATAAGTTAAGCGCTGTTTGAATCATTAACAAAATACAGTTATTAGTTGATTAATGCATGCTTAAAACAGCCATTATTGACATACTGTATTTAAATAGTATGTTGTGTATGAAACATGCTATCTGACCATCAATTTTAATGTATTGTATATTGCTGATGAAATTCTTGGTGTAAATTGGTAATGTCTTATATAACACACTGTAATGTTTACATTTAGATATGCTCAAAGTTTTACAATCAAAACACAAATGTTGCATTCAGTTGCTAAGTCATGCTCCTGTTTGCCAGTGTGTTAACAGTGTGTTCAATAAGACATTACCATTACCAATAATGCCATTGTTTTTTCAGGCGTTCTGTCATAACGTTTTTAGCATTCAATCAGACATTATTGTGAGGTTTTGTATTAGTGTTCCTAAAAATCTGAAATACCGGCCCCCAGGCTTATGTCAGGCTGACTAGAAAAATAAGCAGTAACAAAATATACAGCTTAAGAAGGCACTCATAAATAATTGAAGAAAAATAAATTGACATACAATTATGCTGTGCTAAAATAAACAAAATTATTAATGAATACCTTTCTGAACTAAACTGTCAATAAAACAAAAGTGCAAATGCAAATACAACTTGATGCTTGAGTCATAATTTTTGTGCTTAAGAAACTTCTTTATGACGTTAACTCCAGACTTCTTCTGCTTGTTTGAGATTGTCATTATGCCACAAGTGGTAGAGTGTATTACAAATGAGTACCGCTGCAGATATTTTCTGGTGGCCCCCTGGCGGGCGCTCGCTGCCCATCGATTAAACCTCTAAAGGCCTTAGTGGCCAAATTTGTGGACAGCACCTTTTAGCTCTTATTTCCAAAATTGTGTAAACTACCGAATTGGGGTCTTATGCCTATCCATCCATCCATTTCCTACCGCTTATTCCTTTTTGGGGTCGCGGGGGGCGCTGGCGCCTATCTCAGGTACAATCGGGCGGAAGGCGGCGTACACCCTGGCCGAGTTGCCACCTCATCGCAGGGCCAAAACAGATAGACAGACAACATTCACACTCACATTCACACACTAGGGACAATTTAGTGTTGCCAATCAATCTATCCCCAGGTGCATGTCTTTGGAAGTGGGAGGAAGCCGGAGTACCCAGAGGGAACCCACGCATTCATGGGGAGGACATGCAAACTCCACACAGAAAGATCCCGAGCCTGGATTTGAACCCAGGACTGCAGGACCTTTTTATTGTGAGGCAGACGCACTAACCCCTCTTCCACCGTGAAGCCCTGGTCTTATGCCTACATATGGACAATTATACTGCTATCTGGTGGTGTCAGAAGAGTAAAACATACAATGGAATTTGGAAAAAAAAGTGTAAAAATAAAAATTAGCATGTCACTGCACATGAAGTACACGTTTGTGTACTTATGGACTAAGTACATCATATCAAAAGATGCTTTTTATTTTCTATTCTAATCAGGGTCCAATAAACCGAAATAGCAAAGAGAAATAAAAAAAAGCATGTAAACAAACAGCTTGGGGCTTAAGAGGTTAAGGAACACTGCTATAGACAGTCTTCAAGCCGCTTTCTGGGTGTCTTCAGTTTTGTGGGCAGTCTTATTTAAAGTCCTTCTCCAAGCCAAACCACCATGATGTAACTCTAACCTAGAATGTATTTTGAAGTGTAAACATTTTTTTAAGGCACAAGAGCTGTGTTGGAAAATGAGTTGATAGCACAGGTATTTGGGCTCATTGGCTAGCACTGCTTCACTTAAAGGCCTACTGAAACCCACAACTACCGAGCACGCAGTCTGATAGTTTATATATCAATGATGAAATAGAACATTGCAACACATGCCAATACGGCCGGTTTAGTTTACTAAGTTGCAATTTTAAATTTCCCGCGGAGTTTCTTGTTGAAAACGTCGCGGAATGATGACGCGTGAGCGTGATGTCACGGATTGTAGAGGACATATTAGCCAGCACCATTTGCGGCTAAAAGTCGTCTCTTTTCAACGCTCAATTACACAGTATTCTGGACATCTGTGTTGCTGAATCTTTTGCAATTTGTTCAATTAATAATGGAGAAGTCAATGTAGAAAGATGGAGGTGGGAAGCTTTAGCCTTTAGCCACACAAACACACTGTGATTCCTTGTTTAAGATTCCCAGAGGTGAAGCTATACTATGGATGAGAGAGGTCAAGCGAACATGGATCCCGACCACTTGTCAACCGGCAGGTTTCGGTGATAAAATTGTGGTAAAAAGTCGCCTCTTACCGGAGATCAGCTGAGCTTGCGCCATCCATGCAGCTGCCGTCGACTTCCCTCAGAGACTGGCGTCAAGACACCTGTGGACACACCCTTCCGACTATCATGTTCTATTTAATCTCAATAAAACACTAGCAACACAATAGAAAGATAAGGGATTTCCCAGAATTATCCTAGTAAATGTGTCTAAAAACATCTGAATCCGTCCCAATGCAATCGCCTTTTTTTTTTTAACTTTATTTTTATTTTTTTATTTTTTTTTCTAGTCCTTCGCTATCAATATCATTATCCACCAATCTTTCAGCCTCGCTCAAATTAATGGGGAAATTGTCGTTTTCTCGGTCCGAATAGCTCTTGCTGCTGGAGGCTCCCATTAAAAACAATGTGAGGACGTGAGGAGCCCTCACCCTTGTGACGTCATCGTCTGCGACTTCCGGTAAAGGCAAGGCTTTTTTATCAGCACCAAAAATTGCGAACTTTATCGTGGATGTTCTCTACTAAATCCTTTCAGCAAAAATATGGCAATATTGCGAAATGATCAAGTATGACACATAGAATGGAACTGCTATCCCCGTTTAAATAAGAAAATCTAATTTCCGTAGGTCTTTAAAGGGGATGATTGCAACATTTACACAGACGTCTAAAGGGCGGCAACTTTCCAATGTTAAATCCCACACTCTTACGGCTTGTAGGGCATAATGTCGTTACTATGTAACACATTCATTAGCTTTGGGTGTTGTTAGCTAATGATACCGACTTGAATAGTTGGCATTAGCTATCATTGAGTTCATATTCTATCATAAAAACAACATGACTGCGAATTGTTAGTTGCTTCTCTTGGATTGCTTTTATACGATTGCACACGCTCCCTTGCCAGACAGGGGGAGTGAACGCCGTAAACACCACTCATTTTATCCGAGGCCAGTAAATAATAATATTACTCCAATTTAGTAATTGTGGATAAATATAGACCGTTTTAAGACCAATCCATCCATCCATTTCCTACCGCTTATTCCCTTTCGGGGTCGCGGGGGGCGCTGGCGCCTATCTCAGCTACAATCGGGCGGAAGGCGGGGTACACCCTGGACAAGTCGCCACCTCATCGCAGGGCCAACACAGATAGACAACATTCACAGTCACATTCAAACACTAGGGCCAATTTTAGTGTTGCCAATCAACCTATCCCCAGGTGCATGTCTTTGGAGGTGGGAGGAAGCCGGAGTACCCGGAGGGAACCCACGCAGTCACGGGGAGAACTTGCAAACTCCACACAGAAAGATCCAGAGCCTGGATTTGAACCCAGGACTGCAGGACCTTGGTATTGTGAGGCAGACGCACTAACCCCTCTTCCACCGTGAAGTT
The DNA here is from genome assembly GCF_033978795.1 of Nerophis ophidion. NCBI lineage: Eukaryota > Metazoa > Chordata > Actinopteri > Syngnathiformes > Syngnathidae > Nerophis > Nerophis ophidion. Next base: position 70,465,146 of record NC_084614.1, read on the forward strand.
TTAAGACCAATATGTACTGTTAAACAACTATTACTAACATAGACGAGAAAATGTTGTTCTTGTTACATTCTTTGCTTTTAAAAATGTAACTGTGAGCAAGTTGCAGACAGCCCCTTGAAAGAGGTCATATTAGGATTTTTTTTTCTACATTTAAAAACTTCATAAGCGTTTTTCAGATATTACCTGGTGTGCCGTGGGAGATAATGTAATTTCACCTAATTGGGTTTAAAACATTTTTTTGCAAACCAGTAAATCCATCCATCCATTTCCCACCGCTTATCCCTATCGGGGTCGCGGGGGGTGCTGGAGCCTATCTCAGCTACAATCAAGGGGAAGGCAGGGTACACCCCGGACAAGTCGCCACCTCATAACAGGGCCAACAGGATAGACGGACAACATTATAATCAGCAAATTTGCCGTTGTTGAGTGTCTGTGCTGTCTAGAGATTGGCAGAGTAACCGTGTAATACTCTTCCATATCAGTAGGTGGCAGCAGGTAGCTAATTGCTTTGTTGAAACATGGTTTGTCGTGCTCACAATATGCAGACGACAACAGGAGGCAGTGTCCAGGTAAAAAGGTATCTAATGCTTAAACCAAAAATAAACAAAAGGCGAGTGCCGCTAAGAAAAGACATTGAAGCTTAGGGATGGCTATGCCATACTTACCAACCCTCCCAAATTTCCCGGGAGACTCACAAATTTCATGCCCCTCTCGAAAGTCTCCCGGGGCAAACATTCTCCCGAATTTGTATCCATTTCCCCCCGGACAATAATATTGGGGGCGTCCTTTAAAGACACTGCCTGAAGCGTCCTCTACAACCTGTTGTCACGTCCGCTTTTCCTCCGTACAAACAGCATGCCGGACCAGTCACATGATATATGCGACACACAAGTGAATGCAAGGGATACTTGATCAACAGCCATACAGGTCACACTGTGAACCGACACCAAACAAGAATGACAAACAACATTTCGGGAGAACATCCGCACCGTAACACAGCATAAACTTTGCACAACACAACATAAACTTGCTTTCGGTCTCCTCTAGAGGAGGGGTGGGGGGGTTGACCACATATGCGGTCCTCTCCAAGGTTTCTCATAGTCATTGTCACCAACGTCTCACTGGGGGGAGTTTTTCCTTGCCCTTATGTGGGCTCTGTACCGCGGATGTCGTTGTGGCTTGTGCAGCCCTTCGAGACACTTGTAATGTAGGGCTATATAAATAAACATTGATTGATAAATACAATAGAACAAATACCCAGAATCCCTTGCAGCATTAACTCTTCCGGGACGCTACAATATACACCCACTGCTACCACCATGGAGGTGTTTTTTTTAAAAGGTCTTTATAGGCAGAATAAAGCGATTCCTATTGGCTCCGTCGTAAGCGAGCTTTTGATCACATTTATTGAATATTTAGAATGCATTGAAAAAATATATCATGTCTTAAATGATGGCAAAATTAAAAAAAAGTGCAGTCGTCCTTTTTAATTTTTAATAAGCCCAGCGTGTGCAGGACCGGACTGGGCGCGATGACCACTTTTCGCATAGCCTGGAAAAATTGATGTGATCAGCTTGCAATAATGGGATTTTGCTGTTTATAATTCAATATAAAGTATGCACCAAGCACCATGCATGACAACATGGAAGTCTTCAGTTTGTCAAGTTTTAAAGGATTATATAAAGTTAAAGTTAAGAGTACCAATCACATACTAGATGTGGCGAAATTATTCTCTCTGCATTTGACCCATCACCCTTGATCACCCCCTGGTTGGTGAGGGGTGCAGTGGGCAAAAGCGGTGCTGCGCCCGGGAATCATTTATGGTGATTTAACCCCCAATTCCAACCCTAATGCTGAGTGCCAAGCAGGGTCCCATTTTTATAGTCTTCGCTATGAGATTTGAACTCACGACCTACCAATCTCAGGACGGACACTCTAACCACTAGGCCACTGAGTAGGTCATCTGCAGAGCTGCAAACTGTTATTTCCCCCGGGCGACAGTGTTTTCCAAATAGGGTACGTCTTTAAAGTTTGTGGTTACACTGTATTGAAAAACGATGCTACACAATTCCGACAATAGTTGTGATCACCGATGGCGACAAATTGTGCCAAACTGGCCATTAAAGGCCTACTGAAACCCACTACTACCAACCACACAGTCTGATAGTTTATATATCAATGATGAAATATTAACATTGCAACCCATGCCAACACGGCCGTTTTAGTTTACTAAATTGCAATTTTAAATTTCCCGCGAGTTTCTTGTTGAAAACGTCGTGGAATGATGATGCGTACGCGTAACGTGACGTATTGTCAGGAAATATTAGCGCTGCACCATTCGCGGCTAAAAGTCGTCTGCTTTAACCACATAATTACACAGTATTTTGGACATCTGAGTGGCTGAATCTTTTGCGGTTTGTTCATTTAATAATGGAGACTATAAAAAACAATGCTGTTGGTGGAAAGCGGTGAATTGCAGCTGTCTTTAGCACTGAGACACAGCCGGTGTTTCTTTGTTTGTTGTGAAGCGGAGCAGTCAAGCGAACATGTTTTCTCTCAACCAGCATGTTTTTGAATGGGGAAATTGTGATATATATCTTACCGGAGACATCATTGGATTATTCGTCGTCCTGCAGGATCTGTTTAAAGGCCTACTGAAATTTGATTTTCTTATATAAACGGGGATAGGAGGTCCATTCTATGTGTCATACTTGATCATTTCGCGATATTGCCATCTTTTTGCTGAAAGGATTTAGTAGAGAACATCCACGATAAAGTTCGCAACTTTCGGTGCTAAGAGAAATGCTCTGCCTCGACCGGAAGTCGCAGACGATGATGTCACATGTTTGATGGCTCCTCACATATTCACATTGTTTTTAATGGGAGCCTCCAACAAAAAGTGCTATTCGGACCGAGAAAACGACAATTTCCCCATTAATTTGAGCGAGGATGAAAGATTCGTGTTTGAGAATATTGATAGCGACGGACTACAGAAAAAAAAAAAGAAACGCGATTGGGACGGATTCCGATGTTTTTAAACATTTAATAGGGTAATTCTGGGAAATCCCTTATCTTTCTATTGTGTTGGTAGTGTTTTCGTGAGTTAAATAGTACCTGATAGTCGGAAGTGTACATCCACGGGTGTCTTGACGCGCAGTGTCTCAGGGGAGTCGACGGCAGCTATGGACGACACAAGCTCAGCTTTTCTCCGGTAAGAAGCGACTTTTTAACCACAATTTTCTCACCGAAACCTGCTGGTTGACATTTGGTAGGGATCCATGTTCTCTTGACCGCGCTCTGATCCATAGTAAAGTTTCACCTCCAGGAATTTTAAACAAGCAATCACTGTGTGTTTGTGTGGCTAAAGGCTAAAGCTTCCCAACTCCATCTTTCTACTTTGACTTCTCCAATATTAATTGAACAAATTGCAAAAGATTCAGCAACACAGATCTCCAAAATACTGTGTAATATTGCGATTAAAGCAGACGACTTTTAGCTGTGTGTGTGCAGCGCTCAGACTTCCTAAAAACCCGTGACTTCTTGCGTACACGTCATCATTACACGACGTTTCCAGGTCGAAACTCCTGGGAAATTTAAAATTGTAATTTAGTAAACTAAAAAGGCCGTATTGGCCTGTGTTGCAATGGTAATATTTCATCTTTGATATATAAACTATCAGACTGCGTGGTGGGTAGTAGTGGGTTTCAGTAGGCCTTTAAAAGGCAGCTGTGAGCTCGGCTTCTCTCTGAGACACTTCGTGTTCACCGCAGCCATCCGACCTCGAGGTATGTCTTTACAATCTTTAAAATCTCACTAAAACACTATTAAAAAAATAAGCAGATAAAGGATCTTCCAGAATTATCCTAGTAAATGTGTCTAATTACATCTGAAACGCTCACATTTCCGCCGCCCAGGGCCGTCGCTTTTTTTTTTTCCTAATCCTTCACTATCAATATCCTAATTCACGAATCTTTCATCCTCGCTCAAATTAATGGGGAAATTGTCGCTTTCTCGGTCCGAATTGCTCTTACTGCTGGTGGCTCCCATTAAAAACAATGTGAATAAGTGTGGAGCCCTGCAACTCGTGACGTCACGCGCACATACTTCCGGTAAAGGCAAGGCTTTTCTATTAGCGACCAAAAGTTGCGAACTTTATCGTCGATGTTCTCTACTAAATCCTTTCAGCAAAATTATGGCAATATCGCGAAAAGATCAAGTATGACACATAGAATGGACCTTCTATCCCCGTTTAAATAAGAAAATCTCCTTTCAGTTGGCCTTTAACCAATAACGTGTAGGGGACAAGCAAATAAAAATCGAATCAATACTAACGTCTTCGTCCATTCAGTTCATGCAGCTGATCCTTGCCTATCCCTAACACGCAAACAAAGGCCCACACTGAGGGGTTAATTTGACCTCCCGCCTCCCGCTTTCATTGAAACATCTTAATCTGCATAGAGTCATTTATATGCAGCATGGCGCTCTGACTCACTCGCTCTTCTTATACGCATAGGAGACCACTGCGGCGGCTCGCACGCCAAACACATGCCTTCTTTGTGTGTGCGTCCTTGAGTGAGAAAACACTCCTTTGTGCATGCCGTTAAATCACCATGTTGGCCTTATTTAAAGGCTATTATCTCTCCTGCATGGGCTCTTCTGCTTTGTAGCACTGGCCCTTTTTTAAATGGCCGCCTTCCCCCTCCCTTCCTTTCTCATTTGTCTGAGGATTCTTCTGATGCAGCCCGGAAAATAGAAAGCCTTTTTTATTTTTTATTTTGCAGATGTACGCTTGCGTGGGTAATGGCTGGCGTGAGGCAAAAGAAAGGATGGAGTGAAAAGGAAGGGGGAGGGTGGCGGTGGTAATGAGAGATTAATGTGGTGAAGCGGGGAGGAAGCTGGAGGATGTAAAGGCTAAAAGGGGCTGAAAATTACAAATAACCCATATTGGGCGGGGGGTAACGGTACGCCATATTCCCAGGTTTGGTATGTACCTACATTTTAAGGTCAGGGATCATTTTGCCATGCAGGCCCCATCTGGAACAAGGTTGAAGTGTCTTGCTCAAGGACACAACGGACGTGACTAGGATGACGGAAGCCGGGGATCGAAACAAGAACCCTCAGGTTGCTGGCACGGCCGCTCTTTCAACCGAGTCACAGTTGGAGCTTATGTCGGACATTTTACACGCAAGTTGATTTTAGACCAATATCAGATGAGGATTTGTGTGTGTGTGTGTGTGTGTATACTATATTGCCAAAAGTATTTGGCCACCTGCCAAGCCCAAATATTGAAAAATAACCCCACACCATAATTCCTTCTCCACCAAATTTCACACTCTGCATAATGCAGTTCATGGGAGGCGGGGGTAACGGTACGCCATAATCCTGTGTATGGTACGTACCTCCATTTTAAGGTCAGGGTTCATTTTGCCATGCAAGGCCCAAACCACGGCCCATCTGAAACAAGGGTGAAGTGTCTTGCTCAAGGACACAACGGATGTGACTAGGATGGCGGAAGCCGGGGATCGAACCAAGAACTCTCAGGTTGCTGGCACGGCCGCTCTTTCAACCGAGTCACGGTTGGAGCTTATGTCGGACATTTTACACGCAAGTTGATTTTAGACCAATATCAGATGAGGATTTGTGTGTGTGTGTGTGTGTGTGTGTGTGTGTGTGTGTGTGTGTGTGTGTGTATACTATATTGCCAAAATTATTTGGCCACCTGCCAAGCCCAAATCCTGAAAAACAACCCCACACCATAATTCCTTCTCCACCAAATTTCACACTCTGCATAATGCAGTTCATGGGAGGCGGGGGTAACGGTACGCCATAATCCTGTGTTTGGTACTTACCTCCATTTTAAGGTCAGGGTTCATTTTGCCATGCAAGGCCCAAACCACGGCCCATCTGAAACAAGGGTGAAGTGTCTTGCTCAAGGACACAACGGATGTGACTAGGATGGCGGAAGCCGGGGATCGAAACAAGAACCCTCAGGTTGCTGGCACGGCCGCTCTTTCAACCGAGTCACAGTTGGAGCTTATGTCAGACATTTTACACGCAAATTGATTTTAGACCAATATCAGATGAGGGTTTGTGTGTGTGTGTGTGTGTGTGTGTGTGTACACTATATTGCCAAAAGTATTTGGCCACCTGCCAAGCCCAAATCTTGAAAAACAACCCCACACCATAATTCCTTCTCCACCAAATTTCACACTCTGCATAATGCAGTTCATGGGAGGCGGGGGTAACGGTACGCCATAATCCTGTGTTTGGTACGTACCTCCATTTTAAGGTCAGGGTTCATTTTGCCATGCAAGGCCCAAACCACGGCCCATCTGAAACAAGGGTGAAGTGTCTTGCTCAAGGACACAACGGATGTGACTAGGATGGCGGAAGCCGGGGATCGAAACAAGAACCCTCAGGTTGCTGGCACGGCCGCTCTTTCAACTGAGTCACGGTTGGAGCTTGTGTCGGACATTTTACACGCAAGTTGATTTTAGACCAATATCAGATGAGGGTTTGTGTGTGTGTGTGTGTGTGTGTGTGTGTGTGTGTGTGTGTGTGTGTGTATACTATATTGCCAAAAGTATTTGGCCACCTGCCAAGCCCAAATCCTGAAAAACAACCCCACACCATAATTCCTTCTCCACCAAATTTCACACTCTGCATAATGCAGTTCATGGGAGGCGGGGGTAACGGTACGCCATAATCCTGTGTTTGGTACTTACCTCCATTTTAAGGTCAGGGTTCATTTTGCCATGCAAGGCCCAAACCACGGCCCATCTGAAACAAGGGTGAAGTGTCTTGCTCAAGGACACAACGGATGTGACTAGGATGGCGGGAGCCGGGGATCGAACAAACAACCCTCAGGTTGCTGGCACGGCCGCTCTTTCAACCGAGCCACGGTTGGAGCTTATTTGGGACTTTTTACATGTAAGTTGATTTTAGACCAATATCAGATCAGGATTTGTGTATGTGTGTGTGTGTGTGTGTGTGTGTGTGTGTGTATGTGTGTGTGTGTGTGTGTATACTATATTGCCAAAAGTATTTGGCCACCTGCCAAGCCCAAATCCTGAAAAACAACCCCACACCATAATTCCTTCTCCACCAAATTTCACACTCTGCATAATGCAGTTCATGGGAGGCGGGGGTAACGGTACGCCATAATCCTGTGTTTGGTACTTACCTCCATTTTAAGGTCAGGGTTCATTTTGCCATGCAAGGCCCAAACCACGGCCCATCTGAAACAAGGGTGAAGTGTCTTGCTCAAGGACACAACGGATGTGACTAGGATGGCGGGAGCCGGGGATCGAACAAACAACCCTCGGGTTGCTGGCACGGCCGCTCTTTCAATGTGTGTGTATGTGTGTATGTGTGTGTGTGTGTGTGTGTGTGTACATATGTGTGTGTGTGTGTGTGTACACTATATGGCCAAAAGTATTTGGCCAACTGCCAAGCACAACTCCTCGAAAACAAAATTCCTTCTCCGCCAAATTTTAAACTCGGCACAATGCAGTCAGAAATGTACTGTTCTCCATAATCCCAGGTTTGGTAGGTACCTCCATTTTTAGGTCAGGGTTCATTTTGCCATGCGCCTGCACAATATCAGATCAGGATTTGTGTATGTGTGTGTGTTTGTGTGTGTACACTACATTGCCAAAAGTATTTGCCCACCTGCCAAGGCCAACTCCTGAAAAACAACCCCACACCATAATTCCTTCTCCACCAAATTTCACACTCTGCACAATGCAGTCCAAAATGTACCGTTCTCCAGAGGGGGTGGGGGGTAACGGTACGCCATAATTCCGTGTTTGGTACGTACCTCCATTTTTAGGTCAGGGGTTCATTTTCGGTACAGGGGTGGCCAACGTTTCCTGCCAATGATGCTGGGGGCCACTTTAATACCAATGTACATTATAAATATAGGTGAATATTTCCCTTAGAGTCAGTGTCCCCTGCAGTGGGCATTTGTGTTTTGAATAACAAGACAATTTTTCCAAACAAATGTTGACTGCAGAGGATGCTGATTGTCCCCAGGTTATGCACTAAGTTGATTCAACAAAACATCCCAATTTAGCTTTGTGTTTTTGTGAAAAAGCTAATTATTGTGGTATCTAATAATATATCTTGTTAGAATGAGTTTATGTCCACAACCCTCAGACTGGCTGACTGACGTTGACATAAGCGGTTGTAGACAAAATCGTAATTAGCTCTTGCTCGCACGTTTATTTGTGACTTTGACCAGAAAATTGGTGAGAATGACGGAGTTTTGTTGAACTTTATGGGTGTCTCAGTGCAACATTTTCACGTATGTTATGGTAATTCTTCCTACTCCTTTTCGGACATGTTGTAATGAAACAACAGGAAATATTATAATAGTAATTGTCAGGACTGTGACTTGGATTTGTTTTGCTTCTTCGATGCAGAGAATATTTGGGACAAGCCAGGCCTGAATTCAGGTACATATTTAAATGTATTTATACACTATAATACAAAAAGAGAAAACAAATGGCGCACTCGAGGGCGGAAAACTTGACTACTCAAAACAAAAACAGAACAATGGCATGACTATATATAAAAACCAAACTAAACAACTGTGATACAACAAAACCAAAAACTTTTTTGACATGAGCACGAGGGAAATAGCATGGCTTGGCATCAAGGGGTTGAGAAATACAGAGGTATGTAGGTAGGTAGTAAGGTACAAAGTTCCCAGGCTGATGAACAGAAAACAAATGACTTAAATAGTGGCTATGGTGATGAGAAACAGGTGTGGGGCTGAGGGCAGGGGTGTGACTTGGAGACCAGGTGGAAACTAATGCGTGACTATGGAAACAAACAAAACCAGGAAGTGCAAAACGGGAAACAAGAGTCCAAAAACAAAACACAAACATGATCAAACATAAACCTAATTTACAGGCATGATAGTAATAACAAATTACATTGATATAGTGCTTTTCTATCAACTTGATACTCAAAGCACTTGATTTGTGACGCATTACATTGTAGTTCAACGCATGTTTGAAATAAACTGAGCCTTGCATATTGGCCGGTGGCGAAATTGATCCGATATCAGCACGAATCATAAATAATTTTATTTTGTATGTGTAACACCGGTTCGGCATCGTGGTAGCGGGTTCGATTCCCTCGTGGATGCGTCAAACGAAGAACACAACAAAGGTAGGATCTAACAAATTTATTAACAAAATGTGAGCTCTGAACAAAAACACTGAAGCTAATAAAAAGGGAAACAAAAGACGCTAGCGTGAAAGCTAGGAAATATAAAGAACTAAGACTTGGCATGAAGGCATAAAAAGTAAAAACAAAAATGATTAGCATGTGAGCTAAAGATGACTAGGTGGCTGAGCTAATGAGCTAGCGAGAAAAGCATACCTGACGTTACGTTGCGTGAAAACAAACTAGAGTCCCAGAAAGAATAAACAGAAGAGGCTGGCTTATAAAGGGAAGGTGATTAACAGAGAACAGGTGTGCAGGAACCGGGAGTAGCAGCTGAAACTAATAAGTAACCATGGTGATGGACTAAACGGGAAATAAACGGATCAAACAGAGAATGAGAACAAAGATGGAAAAATAAACCATAATATGTGAAGATCCGAGTCACGGATCGCAACAGTATGCCTGGAATGTTAGAAAAGGCTTGATCAAGTGAAATAAGTCAAACAGAGAACAACCGTAGGTATTGAGCTTAAGAGGAGAGAAACTGTTCCTCTCCCGACCTCAACCCTATTGAGAACCTCTGGAGCATCATCAAGCAAAACATCTATGAGGGTGAGAGACCGTTCATATCCAAGCAGCAGCTCTGGGACGCTGTTCTAAAATCTTGCAAAGAAATTAAAGCTGGAACTGGCCAGGAACTCACAAGTTCAATGGATGCCAGACTTATGAAAGTGATATCAAGCAAGGGGTCCTGTATTAACATGTAACTTAGCATGTTTAATCAAAAATTATTATAATCAAAAATATTTTAATTCATATGCTCTTATAATGCTACAAAGACAACATGTGACCATTTTGAGGTCTTTACAGCCTATAAAATGTCTTGAAACGCTGTTGTGCTTAATCATTTGGAACAGTGGACTCTGAGTTATTTATTGTATTTATTTATTGTGAAAATATTGTTATTTCGAGATTTGTTCCATAAAATTTGAATTAAACTAACGGCTGATGACTTGAAAATTATACTGACTGACATTTGGCTTAATTATTAACGACAATTTGAGTAAAATGTACTTTGCATAATAATTTTGAAAACTGTGTGTGTGTGTGTGTGTGTTTATTTATATATATATATATATATATATATATATATATATATATCTTATAATTTTTTCACACGCTCCAACTTGCCAAACTGACTGCAGGCGTCTGTGGTTTGTCCGTTATACAGTGCTCAACACGGGGTAGAGCAGAATATACGTTGGGTCAGGAAAAAAACACAGTGGCTTTATCATCCCTACAAGCCATATGAATGTGTGTGTATATATATATATATATGTATATATATATATATATATATATATATATATATATATATATATATGTATGTGTATATATATATATATATATATATATATATATATATATATATATATATATATATGTATATATATATATATGTATATATATATATATATGTATATATATATATATATATATATATATATATATATATGTATATATATATATATATGTATATATATAATATGTATATATATATATATATATATATATATAAAATATGTATATATATATAATATGTATATATATATGTATATGTATACATGTATATAATATGTATATGTGTGCATATACATACATTTGTGTGTGTATATATATATATATATATATATATATATATATATATATATATATATATATATATATATATGTATATATATATATATATATATATATATATATACACACACAAACCCCCGTTTCCATCTGAGTTGGGAAATTGTGTAAGATGTAAATATAAACCGAATACAATGATTTGCAAATCCTTTTCAACCCATATTCAGTTGAATAGTAAACAATGGCTTGATCCTTTTAACATTGGGAACACTACAATAATTCTGCCCATGTTAATCCACAATAAACTGCCTCAAGATATTGCTTAGATGAAATAAAATGACACAACTTTTTTTCTACATATAAAAAGTGCAACATTAAATAGTTTCAAGTCAACTCATCATGCTTAATTTATTACAGAATTGGGGAAGTTGTAGTTGATTTTTTTATTATGTAAATGTCATATTTGTATCAACATGTGATAGCAGGGACCCTGCCATTCAAAACTAGGCTGCTACATTACTAATGATTAATGTAACTATAGCTGAAAAATAGCACAATAGCAGTAGGAGAGACTATTCATCCCTTACCACCATGGAGTTCATGTAGACTTTATGATCCACTTACATTATTATATACACTATCAGAGACATAAACTCTTCATTTAACATAATGTCCTTTTTTGCTGCTTCAACACAGCTCAATCAACACTCTTCGTAACACGCACACACACACGCACACACCGCAGAATTAGCTACCGTTACGCTAAAAGCTAACTAGCCTTCACCTCAAGCCAGGACTGCGAGTGAGCTGAGCTGCAGTTTGTTTCTAGAAGGTCAACGGGCTCATAGTAATGTTTAGAAAGTAGTTGACTTGGAAGTGTTTAGTATAACTTGGGGAGAGTCCGTTGCTCACCTGCTAAACACATATCTGTTCGACGCTGAAGGACTGACTAGATGTGCTCTGAATACGCACTGCTGATTGGCTTGTTATCGCTACGGTTGTAACCAATCAGATGGTTGTGTGGGAGGGACAATGCAGGGTGCTATGCAGGAGACAGAGGCAGAATGGAGCGGAGCAGCTTATTAAGACTTTAGCTACTTCATATGTTCGTGTTGAACTTTTGCGGTACTCTTCCGCACCGAACCGGAACCCCCGTACCGAAACGGTTCAATACAAATACACGTACCATTACACCCCTAGTGTGTGTGTGTATATATATATATATATATATATATATATATATATATATATATATATATATATATATATATATATATATATATATATATATATATATATAATATGTGTATATGTATGTAATTATATGTGTCTATATAAACATATGAAAAAATGTGTGTGTGTGTGTGTGTGTGTGTGTGTGTGCGTGTGTGTGTGTGTGTGTGTATGCATGCAAAAATGGGTGTATGGCTCCTCTTTTGGCTGCTGACATATGCCGTAATGTATAGTATAATTTCTCTTTTCTTTTTCTTCGCTGTTTACTCTCTGTTGTAACACAGTTCCAGATTGACTTCTGTTGAAATGTACAAAGCATTTCATTCTTTTGTTGCCTCTCCACTTCACATTCAAGCTATCTTAGCCGTTAGCATGGCTTTTTCCTCTTCTCCCGCTGTGTTTTGCTCCACATTTTAGATCCATCTGTATTGTATTCCATACACCCCTTTTTGACTTCCTACCCGCCAGGTGCAACACTGCTGCGTTGAAAGGCCAAATTTAGCTTTTGTTTTGGAAATGCAGGCGAGTACTCGCTAAGGTCATATGCAAAGTAGTCGGCGTCCCTACTGGTCAAAAGACGGGTAATGTTCATGTAGTCAAATTAGAGCCCTGCTTTAAACATGAGCGCCTGGCCAAAAAGTTTGGCATACCTGCAAGATTTAATCAAGCCTGATTCTAGAGCGGTCCAGGAAGAAGATGCTCAGTTTTGATTGACACCGTCAAGAGAGGTATCATTAAACAATGCAGCTGTATGCCCATACTTGCCAACCTTGAGACCTCCGAATTCGGAAGATGGGGGGGGGGTCCATATGTTGAGGTATGGGGGGACAGGGGGTTCATATATTTACAAGTATTTCTTATACGGGAAATTTTATTTTTTTTACTAAAGCTTTTTTTATGCATGTTGCGCCGCTAGTCAACTAAGCAGAGCTTCCTATGGTCGCCAGGTGTTTAGTCTACAAAAGCAAATCACGAAACGTTGGCTTTCTCACCTGTGGCTATACCTCCTCATGTATTTATTTTTTTTTATTACCCTCATTATATGGCAGTTGCTGCATTTGCATATTGGAAGTTGGAAATCCTATAGGCAGCACATGTTTTGAGTATACAGGAAGGCGGACGCAGGAATACGTAAATGAACACGGGAAGTATGCAAATGCCACATGTATGACTCATTTCTTTCATGCTTTCCCGGGAATGATCACTGAGCGAGAAACGCTGCACTTTTGAAACCAGCCTTTAACCACTCAAAACAATAATTTTTTAGCCCCGACGGCACAATGCTTCAGTAGAACAACACAAACACAGAGCGTCTTAAATTCAATAGTTGCGCATTTTTTGTTTAACTTGAACTCCTCGCCTCCTCCCTCCTTCCTTCCCCCTTCGCCCCTCCTTTTCTGTGTACCAGTTATGTAAGCGGCCCTGGAGGCGCGTATATATGTTTGTGTGTGTGTGTGTGTGTGTGTGTGTGTGTGTGTGTGTGTGTATCTGTATAGGTCACGCAGGTTGAGGAAAGAACTCTGGGGAGGCAATTTGCAACAATTTACCATTGAGGCATTCCTTCTAATGCTGTTTGATGAATGGCATCGCCGGTCTAGCTTAACGGGAGACGTCTGCGTGAAAGAAACATTTCACCCGCTAATGACTATTTAAAGTATGCACACGGTTGTGTGCGGTAACTCTTCTTAACTGGCTCAAGTCTTATAAAGCGTTAAAGGGGAAAATTATCACAATTTCAAAAGGGTTAAATACAATAAAAATCAGTTCCCAGTAGCTTGTTGTATTTTTTGAAGTTTTTTTCAAAATTTTACCGGTCCCTGAATATCCCTAAAAACAGCTTTAAAGTGCTTGATTTTCGCTATTTGCGATGCGACTATCCATTTCCCTGTGACGTCATACAGTGCTGCCAATGTAAACAAACAACGTTGAATACCACAGCAAGATATAGCGACATTAGCTCGGATTCCGACTCGGATTTCAGCGGCTAAAGCGATTCAACAGATTACGCATGTATTGAAACGGATGGTTGGAGTATGAAAGTATTGAAGAAGAAACTGAAGCTATTGAGCGAAAAGCTATTGACGCTATTCATAGCCATAGCATGGCCGAATAGCTGCATTCGCATCGCCGGTAAAATGTGCGGACCAAACGATCAGGACTTTCGCATCTCGTGACACTGGAGCAACTTAAATCAGTCGATTGGTAAGTGTTTTTTTTCGCATTAAATGTGGGTGGAAGGAAACGTAATATAGTTGCAAATGCATCTGCAGGTTATCCATACATCTCTGTGCCATGTCTGCTTTAGCACCGCCGGTAAATAGCATGTTAGCATTGATTAGCGTAGCATGTTAGCATTAGCTGGCAGTCAACATCAACAAAACTCACCTTTGTGATTTCGTTGACTTTATAGTTGCAAATGCATCTGCAGGTTATCCATACATCTCTGTGCCATGTCTGCTTGAGCACCCCCAGTAAATAGCATGTCAGCGTTGATTAGCGTAGCATGTTAGCATCGATTAGCTGGCAGTCACGCCGCAACCAAGTATGTCTGATTAGCACATAAGTCAACATCAACAAAACTCACCTTTGTGATTTCGTTGACTTTATTGTTGCAAATACATCTGCAGGTTATCCATACATCTCTGTGCCATGTCTGTCATCGCCGGTCAAATGTGGAGACACTTTGGTACATTCAATGGGGGTCTGGTGGCAGACACTTTCGCATCTTCGGGGCAGTGGTGCAACTTGAATCCCTCCCTGTTAGTGTTGTTGTGAAGTGAAGTGAATTATATTTATATAGCGCTTTTTCTCTAGTGACTCAAAGCGCTTTACATAGTGAAACCCAATATCTAAGTTACATTTTAAACCAGTGTGGGTGGCACTGGGAGCAGGTGGGTAAAGTGTCTTGCCCAAGGACACAACGGCAGTGACTATGATTGCGGAAGCGGGGATCGAACCTGCAACCCTCAAGTTGCTGGCATGGCCACTCTACCAACCGACAACACCCCAACGTCTCCAAGGTTCCAAAAAATAGTCGAAAAAACGGAAAATAACAGAGCTGAGACCCGGTGTTTGTAATGTGTTGAAAATGAAAATGGTATTACCTCGTAGACGTCACGTTCTGACGTCATCGCAAAAAGAGCAATAAACAGAAAGGCATTTAATTCACCAAAATTCACCCATTTAGAGTTGGGAAATCGGTTAAAAAAATATATGGTCTTTTTTCTGCACCATCAAGGTATATATTGACGCTTATATAGGTCTGGTGATAATGTTCCCCTTTAACTGAGCTCTTTTTTTCATGACAGTAAAGGTCAAATAGATTCTTATACAGTAAGATGGGGCCCGGGAGCCTTTCTATGTGGACCAAACCTGAGATTAATCTCACAGATGCATTCAAGTGCTCGATTTTTGAAGGAAAATGTCTTTACTCACGGACGTGATGTCTCTTCCGACACGCCCCTCGCTCAATGTGCCCGCCTCGTGTCTACGCCCGCCGGTTTACAGAAGACCGCTTGGAGACGGGGACGAAGGGTGGACTTCACTACACATCTTTAAAGGCCTACTGAAATGAGATTTTCTTATTTATAGCAGGTCCATTCTATGTGTCATAATTGATCATTTGCCAAATATTGCCATATTTTTGCTGAAAGTATTTAGTAGAGAATATCCACGATAAAGTTCGCAACTTTCGGTGCTAAGAGAAATGCCCTGCCTCGACCGGAAGTCTCTGACGATGACATCACATGTTTGATGGCTCCTCACATATTCACATTGTTTTTAATGGGAGCCTCCAACAAAAAGTGCTATTCGGGCCATGAAAACGACAATCTCCCCATTAATTTGAGCGAGCATGAAAGATTCGAGTTTGAGGATATTGATAGTGACGGACTAGAAAGAAAAAAAAAGCGATTGCTTTGGGACAGATTACGATGTTTTTAGACACATTTACTAGGATAATTCTGTGAAATCCCTTATCTTTCTATTGTGTTGCTAGTGTTTTAGTGAGTTTAATTTTACCTGATAGTCGGAAGGGTGTCTCCACGGGTGTCTTGACGCGCAGTATCTCAGGCGAGTCGACGGCAGCTTTATGGACGGCACAAGCTCAGCTTTTCTCTGGTAAGAACTGACTTTTTAACCACAATTTACTCAACAAAACCTGCTGGTTGACATTTGGTAGGGATCCATGTTCTCTTGACCGCGCTCTGATCCATAGTAACGTTTCACCTCCAGGAATTTTAAACAAGGAATCACCGTGTGTTTGTGTGGCTAAAGGCTAAAGCTTCCAAACTCCATCTTTCTACTGTGATTTCTCCAATGTTAATTGAACGAATTGCAAAAGATTCAGCAACACAGATGTCCAAAAAACTGTATAATTATGCCGTTAAAGCAGACGACATTTAGCTGTGTGTGTGCACAGCGCTCATACTTCCTAAAAACCCGTGACGTCTTGCATACACGTCATTATTACACGACGTTTCGAAGACGAAACTTCCGGGAAATTTAGTAAACTAAAAAGGCCGTATTGGCATGTGTTGCAATGTTAATATTTCATCATTGATATATAAACTATCAGACTGCGTAGTGGGTTTCAGTAGGCCTTTAAAATGAACCCCAGATGTGGACGTTGTTAAAGTCAAAAGTACCACTAGGTGTGGTGAAATTACCCTCTGCATTTCACCCATCACCTTGTTCCACCCCCTTGGAGTTGAGGGGAGCAGTGAGCAGCAGCGGTGGCCGCGCCCGGGAATTATTTTGCTGATTTAACCCCCAATTCCAGCCCTTGAATGCCAAGTAGGGGGGTAATGGGTTCCATTTTTATAGTCGATAAAATTGTATACTTTATTTCTTAGTTTTCTTTTAAAATGTATGTATGTTAGCTCCGTAGGCATTACTATGCCTACAGATATCCGCCGTTTTTGTTTTGATGACGCCAAAGACGGGAAAATAGATTTAACATCTAAAACAGGGGTCGGCAACAAGCGGCCGCCCTTGTGGCTCCCTGGAGCTTTTTCAAAAATGTATGAAAATGGAAAAAGATGAGGGAAAGAAAATGCTTTTTTTGTTTTGATATGGTTTCTGTAGGAGGACAAACTTGACACAAACCTTCTTAATTGTTAGAAATGCCACTCTTTATATTAAATTTTCTTCACTGTTGAGAGTATATGGCGTGCCATTTTGTCCTAATTTCAGAAGTCCTTGAACGCACCATAGTTGTTTGATTCGGAACAAATTCATTGTTTTCTAATTCTCATGTGGCTGTTTTGCCCCAAAAGTTTACAGAAGACCGCATTTGAGATGTTTGTTTACTTGTACATCTTAAAAATAAACCCGAATGTGGACGTTGTGTACTTTATTGCTTAGTTTTTCTTTAAAGAATATGCTCACCTAGCATGATGTTGCTTTTGAAATTTAAGTGCAATGTTATCTCTGGAGACATAGATTTGCTAGTGTTGATCACGTTTGACTCTGTTTGTGCGATGGGGATTTGAAGCTATGATAAGACTTTATAGATACTGTATTTCCTTGAATTGCCGCAGGGTATATAGTATGCGCCTGCCTTGAATTACTACCGGGTCAAACTCGCTTCCCAAAATAATTAGCGCATGCTTAGTATTACCGCCTGGTCAAACTAGTGACGTCATGAGTGACACTTCCCTCGTCATCATTTTCAAAATGGAGGAGGCTGATTTCAATACCGGTAATTTGAAATCGCATAAAGGGATGAAGATTAAGAGCTATTCAGTAGGATTTAAGGTCCAAGTTTACATCACACTCAAATTTTTACTGCATACCTTTGGTAAGTGCCGGAGTGAGAAGAGGTTTTAGAATAATTAGCGCATGCTTACTTTTACCGCATGCCTTTGGCAAGCGCAGGAGTGAGAAGAGGTTTTAAAATAATTAGCGTCCCGGCGGCTATTCAAGGAAATACGGTATCTGCAATTTTTGTTTTGATGACGCCACATACGGGAAAATAGACTTAACGTCTAAAACGGGGATCGGCAACAAGCGGCCGCCCTAGTGGCTCCCTGGAGCTTTTTCAAAAATGTATGAAAATTGGAAAAGATGAGGAAAAAAAAAAAGTTTTTGCTTTTGTTTTGATATGGTTTCTGTAGGAGGACAAACTCATACTTGCCAACCCTCCTTTCTAGTAGACTTCCGAATTTCAGTGCCCATCTCAAAAATCTCCCGGGAGCACCATTCTCCCGATTTCCACCCGGACAACAATATTGGGGGCGTGCCTTAAAGGCACTGCCTTTAACGTCCTCTACAACCTGTCGTCACGTCTGCTTTTCCTCCGTCCAGTCACATAATATATATAGGTTGTGAGTTCAAACCCTGGCCGAGTCATACCAAAGACTATAAAAATGGGACCCATCACCTCCCTGCTTGGCACTCAGCATCAAGGGTTGAAATTGGGGGTTAAATCACCAAAAATGATTCCCGGGCGCGACCACTGCTGCTGCCCACTGCTCCCCTCACCTCCCAGGGGGTGATCAAGGGTAATGGGTCAAATGCAGAGAATAATTTCACCACACCTAGTGTGTGTGACAATCATTGGTGCTTTAACTTATTATATGCAGCTTTTACACACACAAGTGAATGCAAAGCATACTTGGTCAACAGCCATACAGGTCACACTGAGGGTGGCCGTATAAACAACTTTAACACTGTGTGAACCCACACCAAACAAGAATGACAAACACATCCGCATCGTTAACACAACAGAAGAAATACCCAGAACCCCTTGCGTCCCTAACTCTTCCGGGACGCTACAATATACACCCCCGTTACCACCAAAGCCCGCCCACCTCAACCCCGCCCGTCCCCCTTTAACCCATCCCCCCATCTCCCAAATTCGGAGAAATGCCACTGTTTATATTAAACATACTTCACTGATGAGAGTATATGGCGTGCCATTTTGTCCTAATTTGAAGAAGTCCTTGAACGCACCGTAGATTGTTTGAATCTGAACAAATTCATTGTTTTCTAATTCTCATGTGGCTGTTTTGCCTCAAAAGTTTACAGAAGGACCGCATTTGAGATGGGGGGGAGGGGTAAACTTCACTACACATCTTAAAATTAAGCCCAAATGTGGACGTTTTGTACTTTGACTCTCAGTTCGTGGGATGGGGATTTGAAGCTATGATAAGACTTTATAGATATCCGCCATTTTTGTTTTGATGACGCCACAGACGGGAAAATATATATAACGTTTAACTCGGGGGTAGGAAACGTGCGGCTTTCGTGCCACAGGTGGCTCTTTAGCGCCGTCCTAGTGGCTCCCTGGAGCTTTTTCAAAAATGTATGTAAATGGAAAAAGATGAAAAAAATACATTTTTTTTGTTCTGATATGGTTTCTGTGGGAGGACAAAAATGACACAAACCCTCCTAATTGTTAGAAATCCCACTCTTTATATTAAACACACTTCACTGATGGGAGTATTTGGCTCGCCATTTTGTCCTAATTTCGGAAGTCCTTGAACGCACCGTAGTTTGTTTAAAACTGAACAAATTCATTGTTTTCTAACTCTCATGTGGCTGTTTTGCCTCGAACGTTTACAGAAGACCGCATTTGAGATGTACGGTACATGTAAACAAACAGTTTGTTTCTTTGAGGCTGCCACAGAAAGACATGTTTTATGCCACTCCTTCTTTGTCTCTATTTGTCCATCAAACGTTTTATGCTGGGCGTGAACGCACAAAAGTGAGCTTTGTTGATGTTATTGACTTGTGTGGAGTGCTAATCAGGTATATTTGCTCACTGCTGCATGACTGCAAGCTAATCCATGCTAACATGTTATTTACGCTACCTATATGTACATAATGCATTATTATGTCTTGTATTTTAGGTATATTTGAGGTCATTTTATTTGTAGTTTCCTTTTCCTTTAACTTGGACACACACATCTATACTTTTGGTCATTCCAAGCCAGTAATTTCAAGGAGTTATCTCACCTTGTGAAAAGCCTGCGTTTTAGTAATGTTTCCCTATGTTGTAAAAATGTGTAGAAGAAATATTACATTTCAACATTTCTGTCAAGGAAGATTTGCATCAGCCTGTGACACGGTCATTTTGATAGTAGTCTAATCTAGTTAATATTGACACTTACATCTTGTGTTGCCTTCACTTTCACACTAATATAAGTTTCACATTTTTAGTGACTCCAGACAGATTTGAGTGATTTTAGGAATTTGCTGCAAAAATGTTTGTCCCCCAAGTTTTGAACCGAACTTGGAGGCCGGTATGCTGTCATCTCCAGGCTGCCAGTTGAATAGCCTTGCAGTAGAGCTTACTATAACACTTTTAAACTGTCTAAATTTTAGATTTTACCGAACACACTTCCAATATGCTATCGTTCAACCTTTTTGACTTAAATTGATTTAAAATTGTTGAAAAAAACGGCATTATATTATGGGCCTTTTAATAATGATAATTCATTGGGGGCCCTGTTATGCAAAAGCAAATGTTCTTACCTACTTGTACCTGCTTTTGTGTATTTTGGATCTGCATAAGTCCTGAAAATGTTTAATCAAACTGTTGAGGCACGGCAGAGATATTTATAAAACAATCTTGCTTTCCTTCGTAATTCCTTTAAACGAGCCGTTTGGAATTTACGCAGACCTGTGACGTTCTCCGCCCTGTAATGCCAGCGGATATCTCCATATATGGTATCTATATACCATTATAGTCCGTGCTGTGATCAGTAATCTCATTCTTGTTGTGGGGCAGACTGTTTCGTACATGCACATGCATCCTTCTCTGTTGCCATTTCTAATACAAAGTATCTTATAGTTAAAACTTAATCTGTCAGTAGACTCGCTATAGAAGTGCTAAAAAATACAACAAAAATGGTGGGGAGAAGATGATGTCAAAGTGGAGGCACGTAATTAGAATGCCCACAAAACGGCTTGAAATTGGTCTGTAAAACATAAACTATGCACGTTTTTGACCCAAACAACCACTATAACATTTTATGTAGACCACAAGGAAGTGTTTTAAATATAGGGGGAAAAAAATCATAAAATACCCCTTTTAAGGTTGGAGGCAGTTTAAACTTGTCTATTCTCCATTATGGCTTGTCTTCAACCTTAGATGTTCCGCTATATAACTTCCTGTGATATTTTTCACTGTTCATTATAGTCCGTATGGCTTCAAAAAAAGAGTTATTACACCTTAATCTGACGCCAAAAATACCCATTGAAGTCATTTAAATTGCCCGTGCAGATGATCTGTGTCAAGCGAGGCCACGCTCAAGTTTGATGAGCGCGAGGTTTACTTAACAGCCTCTGTCGTTCCAAAGCGCTTATTGGACCTATTCAGAAGCCATCAGAGGCGTGGAGTTCTTACTCAATTAAAACTAACGTCTATTTTTGGGATGTGAGGAGGTTCTGAGAGATTTTCCTCTGTAAACTAGGACAGGAAGTCTTGCCAGACTCTTTGTGTTAATCATTTAGTGATTCCATTGGAATATGTAAATGTCAGACTTTGAGTAAACAACGCGCCCATAGAATACAATCTGCGTTATAGACGTAGACACAGTTTTTGTGGCGTAATCCTGCTTTATTTAGCGGCTTTGTCATTTTCAATTTCAATCAGAAAGTGTTGACGGCTTTGAAATCGGCACATTCGACACGCAACATGCTGCGATAATGAGAGAAAAAAAGCTCATTAAATATACAAGAACTGATGCCCGTGTTAATGAAGTGCGACAAAGCCTCGCTTTTGTCCGCCGTCACCTTGAGCCGCCGCTAATATCAACATTGTTCACGCAAAGTTAACGCTAATGAAAGGCGAAACGGATTGAAGGGGAACGACTTTGCCCGACCGTAAAAAGAGATATTTTTTTGAAGAGACGGAGACGTGAGTGGGAGGGCGGCGGATACATAGGTTTTAGTCCGCTAGCGAGTGACTAAAGCAATGTTCATACTAGGGCTGGACAATTAATTACAGTTTCGATTTTGGCTTCTCACGATCATTGGATCCCACCCTGGTTGCATTTTAATATCAACGGATAATAGTCGTGATTAGGGGTGTAGCGGTACGTGTATTTGTATTGAACTGTTTTGGTTCGATACGAGGGTGTACCGAACGAGTTTCTAAGTTTAAGTCTTAACAAGCTGCTTTGCTTCTACTGCCTCTGTCTCAGCACCCAGCATTGTCCCACCCACACAACCATCTGATTGGTTACAACCACCGTGGTAACAGCCAATCAGCAGTGCGTATTCAGAGCGGTAACAACTAATCAACTGTGTATTCAGAGCGCATGTCGTAAATGCTTCAGCGTCGAGCAGATAGGTGTTAAGGAGGTGAGCATAAGGCAGCGTACCCCCCCCCAAATGATAATAAACAACTCCCAGTCAACTACTACTAACATCACTATTAGCCCGTTGACCTTCTAGAAGCTCGCTCGCAGTTCTGGCTTGAGGTGAAGGCTAATTAGCTTTTAGCGTAACCTTAGCTCATTTTGCGGGGTGTGTGTGATTGTGTTTTACGGACAGAAAAGCCAGCTATCACATGTCGATAAAAATATAAGATTATACAAATCAACTCCAGGCTTCCCAAATGCTGTGATAAATTAAGCATGATGAGTTGACTTGAAACTGTTTAATGTTGCACTTTTTATATGTAGAAGAAAAGTTTTGTCGTTGTATTTAATCTGAGCAAAAATTTGAGGCAGTTTAATGTTGATTAACGCAGGCAGAATTATTATAGCCATTGTTTACAAATTTGGTAAATAAATAGCCCAAAAAATTATATTTTGTTGTTTTCTTACTGTACCGAAAATGAACCGAACCGTGACCTCTAAACCGAGGTACGTACCGAACCAAATTTTTTGTCTACCGTTACACCCGTAGTTGTGATGATTATTTCTGCCATAATCGTTCAGCCCTAGTTGACAGTGCCACAAATGATTGGAGGATACGGGAAGAACTGTGGACACTCTTGTGATTTGGATACCATGAATTGATTAACGTGGACCCCGACTTAAACAAGTTGAAAAACTTATTGGGTGTTACTATTTAGTGGTCAATTGTACGGAATATGTACTGAACTGTGCAATCTACTGATAAAAGTATCAATCAATCAAAAGGGTGCCCACATCTGCGGTCCCCTCCAAGGTTTCTCATTGTCCCATTGGGTTGAGTTTTTCCTTGCCCTGATGTGGGATCTGAGCCAAGGATGTCGTTGTGGCTTGTGCAGCCCTTTGAGACACTCGTGATTTAGGGCTATATAAGTAAACATTGATTGATTTATGTATGTCTATCTGTATTGGCCCTGCGATGAGGTGGCGACTTGTCCAGGGTGTACACCGCCTTCCGCTCGATTGTAGCTGAGATAGGCACAAGTGCCCTCCGCGGCCCCGAAAGGGATTAAACGGTGGGAAATGGATGAATGGATGGATGATTGATTGATTGAAGAGTAATCAGGCCCCATACTTTTTCCCTGAAAACTGCAGTTCCAGTCTGAGGCTCACTGAAACAAATATAGCTTTTTGTTCGACGATTCCTCGTTGGCGTCTTCTTGGCTCATCACCCGTCACACGACCTAAAAATTTACAACACTAGAAGAATATTCTATATGGTATTATATTTACTAGATTAATATTGTTATTTAAGTGTGGTTGATGTAATCGAAAAGAAGTCATAGTCAAGTCAAAGCCTGCTCGTAATGGTTTGAGCTATTCCATTTGTTCTACAGCCGAATTGAATAAACAGAGTGAACCTTCTTGTCAGTCATCCACTGTCTTCGTCTGTGTGGGTAGTGGCCGGGACGCTAGCATTCATACACAGAGGAGTTCAGCCTCGTAACATAAATGTAAGGTAAATTAGTAGAAATGATCCAGATCACCTCTAAATTCTAATCTTCTCCTGGCAGAAGGATAATGCAGTACTCCTTTACAGCGATGCAAAACCAACCCAAGTGGCTTACAAAAAAAGACAAGCTGCATGCACCATTTATTATTGTTTTGTAATCTTTGTCTGTGGTTGCCTTAAGACGAAAAAACAAACAAAAACAATGTTTAATGCGTGTCCAAACAATTAGCCGACTGATTACACGGTCATTTAATTTCCAGTGTTGTTAAAAAAAGCTCTGACGGAAAAAGGAAGGCTTCTCGGACGCCGCTCTTTAGTTACACGTCATAGTTGCTCCCAGAGGTCTCGGGAGGGAAAACTACCTGACGACAACCTCTTGACCTTTATTGCTTTGCCGCTGAAAGAAAAAGTCTTTAAGGTGGATGAGAAAAAAACAAAAAAACTCAGTGACCTCTAATGAGGTACCGCTGGGATTTCTTCGATTATTATCCGCCCTGCGACCACACAGGCTTCTTCCACACTCATGTGCTTTGTTGTTAAGTCTACACTGGTCATTATTCTCATATAGTAGTGTTCAGGCCTGGGGCCTATAACACGTTTTGGTTGACGATATATTGACCTTCAAATTGTTACTGCCATTATTTTTTGGAAATTAACCACTGATGTAATGATAATACATAATATTACAAACCCCGTTTCCATATGAGTTGGGAAATTGTGTTAGATGTAAATATAAACGGAATACTATGATTCGCAAATCACTTTGAACCCATATTCAGTTGAATATGCTACAAAGACAACATATTTGATGTTCAAACTGATAAACATTTTTTTGTGTGCAAATAATCATTACCTTTATAATTTGATGCCACCAACACGTGACAAAGACGTTGGGAAAGGTGGCAATAAATACTGATAAAGTTGAGGAATGCTCATCAAACACTTATTTGGAACATCCCACAGGTGTGCAGGCTAATTGGGAACAGGTGGGTGCCATGATTGGGTAAAAAAACAGCTTCCCAAAAAATGCTTAATCTTTCACAAGAAAGGATGGGGCGAGGTACACCCCTTTGTCCACAACTGTGTGAGCAAATAGTCAAACAGTTTAAGAACAACGTTCCTCAAAGTGCAATTGCAAGAAATTTAGGGATTTCAACATCTACGGTCCATAATATCATCAAAAGGTTCAGAGAATCTGTAGAAATCACTCCACGTAAGCAGCATGGCCGCAAACCAACATTGAATGATTGTGACCTTCGATCCCACAGACGGCACTGTCTCAAAAACCAACATCAATCTCTAAAGGATATCACCACAAGGGCTCGGGAACACTTAAGAAAACCACTTTCACTAAGTACAGTTGGTCGCTACATCTGTGAGTGCAAGTTAAAGCTCTACTATGCAAAGTGAAAGCCATTTATCAACAACATCCAAAGACATGCAGCTGGGGATAGGTTGATTGGCAACACTAAATGGTCCCTAGTGTGTGAGTGTGAATGTTGTCTGTCTATCTGTGTTGGCCCTGCGATGAGGTGGCGACTTGTCCAGGGTGTAAACCCGCCTTCCGCTCGATTGTAGCTGAGATAGGCGCCAGCGCCCCCCGCGACCCCAAAAGGGAATAAGCGGGAGAAAATGGATGGATGGATTCAGAAACACCGCCGGCTTCTCTGGGCCCGAGATCATCTAAGATGGACTGATGCAAAGTGGAAAAGTGTTCTGTGGTCTGACGAGTCCACATTTCAAATTGATTTTGGAAATATTAGACATCGTGTCATCCGGACCAAAGGGGAAGCCAACCATCCAGACTGTAATCGACGCAAAGTTCAAAAGCCAGCATCTGTGATGGTATGGAGGTGCATTAGTGCCCAAGGCATGGGTAACTTACACATCTGTGAAGGCACAATTAATGCTGAAAGGTGCATACAGGTTTTGGAACAACATATGCTGCCATCTAAGCGCCGTTTTTTTCATGGACGCCCCTGCTTATTTCAGCAAGACAATGCCAAGCCACATTCAGCACGTGTTCCAACAGCATGGCTTCGTAAAAAAAGAGTGCGGTACTTTCCTGGCCCGCCTGCAGACAAGACCTGTCTCTCATCGAGACCCCGGACTGTTGAACGACTGAAGATATACATAAAACAAGAATGGGAAAGAATTCCACTTTCAAAGCTTCAACAATTAGTTTCCTAAGTTCCCAAACGTTTATTGAGTGTTATTAAAAGAAAAGGTGATGTAACACAGTGCTGAAAAGGCCCTTTCCCAACTACTTTGGCACGTGTTGCAGCCATGAAATTTTAAGTTAATTATTACTTGCAAAAAAAAACAAAAAACTTTATGACTTTGAACATCAAATATCTTGTCTTTGTAGTACATTCAATTGAATATGGGTTGAAAAGGATTTGCAAATCATTGTTTTCCGTTTATATTTACATCTAACACAATTTCCCAACTCATATGGAAACGGTGTTTGTACGTGGCTCACCTTCGGCAGCGTCTTCTCCTCGTCATCTTTGTTGTAGCGGTGTAGCGTGCAAGGACGGGAGTGGAAGGAGTGTCAAAAGATGGAGTTAACTGTTTTAATGACATTCAGACTTTACTTCAATCAATAACGGAGCAGCATCTCCTTATCCGGAAACCACAGTGCAGTGTCCCGTAAAAAACTGTCCCACCGGAACTCTCTAACTAAAGTTCCTTGGGTAAATAATGTAAACTCACTACACCGGTATGTTTTAGCCCTTACATGGTGAGTTTACTGACAGATATAAGTAACATTTTTATACTACTTTATATTAAAAATGGCAACAGCGGAGGGTGAATGTCCCATAACAAGAAGATAGAGAAAACGGCGGCGGAAGCGCGCAAATATTTAGGACCCAAATACAGATCAACATGTACCAGAAGGTGAGAAAACTTGATTTTGCATAATATTGCAAAAAAAAACGCCAGATAATATATCTTACATTATACACACACCATAATAATACTTCTATGTTTAAGCACAGTACAATCTATCAAGCGGTGCAGCTTCATCGCCTACCAAAGTCGTACTTAAACCTGTTGATAGGTTTTTGAGCGGCGTGTGTAATGTTCTATATTTTCAATGAAACATAACATTTTGGTGTTGTTTACTTGAGTCACATTGCAGTGTACACGTATCTCTTATGTCACTTCCATCATATTGCAGTCTACACGTATCTCTTATGTGTGACTGCCATATACTGATCACACTTATGATGACACAATGTACCAAATAAAATAGCTTTGAGGTCGGTAAGCACAACCAAAGTTATTCCGTGCATTAGGCGCACTATCGAGTTTTGAGAAAATGAAATCATTTTAAGTGCGCCTTATTGTCGGAAAAATACGGTAATGTAAACCCAATTCATGTGTTACAGAAGCCCACAAATATTAACTAAAACACATTTTATAGAAAACAACTCCTTACTTTACTTGCATAAAATTATGTAAAATACTGAAAAATTATACATTAAAAAGAACATTGATCGCTTTTACCTTTCTTGGTAGGTAGGTAGGTCTTTATTGTCATTGCAACAAGTACAACAAATGTTTTGTTTACAGCACACATCCGTTCAAGATTAGACAAACAAACAGTGTACTGGGTTACAGAACAGGAACGCTGATGGCTCGCCACGAGGCGACCCGACGACTCTTGTTGGCAAAGTCGGCGACGAGATTGTTTTGAACTATTTTTTGAAATTCTTCTTTCAACTTTGTCACTCCACTTCACTCACCATTTCTTTGGCTATTTTTTGTAAATGGCAAGAAAATAAATAAACCCATCCTTCCATCCATCCAAAGCAAAAATCTATTTATCAACAACACCCAGAAACGCCGCCGGCTTTGCTAGGCCCGAGGTTCTCTAAAATGGACTGATGCAAAGTGGAAAATTTTTCTGTGGTCTGAAGAGTCCACATTTCAAATTGTTATTGGAAACTGTGGACATTGTGTCCTCTGGAACAAAGAGGAAAAGAACCATCCGGATTGCTTTAGGCGCAAAGGTCAAAAGCCAGCATCTGTGATGGTATTGGAGTGTATTAGTGGCCAAGGCATGAGTAACTTACACATCTAAGAAGGCATCATTAATGCTGAAAGGTACATACAGGTTTTAGAGCAAAATATGTTGCCATCCAAGCAACGTTATCATGGACGCCCCTGCTTATTTCAGCAAGACAATGCCATGCCATGTGTTACAACAGCGTGGCTTCATTCCGTGTCACTCACACTAGCAGTGAACACTTCCTGTGTTGCTCGATTACCAGAAAGCCAGTGCATTTGATTATGCAACCCACCATGTTAACTTCTCGTTGCCTCCGAAGGGGCAGAAAAAAAATTATCGAACGTTTTATCGAATGCAATTTTTAAGGACAGTGATCACGTGTCATTGCGAAATATATCGATCATCCATCCATCCATTTTCTACCGCTTGTCCCGTTCGGGGTGATGGGGGGTGCTGGAGCCTATCTCAGCTGTATTCGGGGCGGAAGGCGGCGTACACCCTGGACAAGTCGCCATCTCATCGCCGGGCCGACACAGATAGACGGACAACATTCACACTCACATTCACACAAAAAACGAAACATTTTTACCAAATACTCAGGAAATTAAATCTTCATCTTACACTTTTTTTCATCATTATTTCAGCAGTTTATGATATCTTTTTTTTTGCTGGGTTTTCTCGAAAAAAGGTTGTTTACATTTATCATAAGCATTGCAACAATGTCTGATATTGCCATGCTGAGTCTCTCTCTCTCTCTCTCTCTCTCTCTCTCTCTCTCGCTCGCTCCCTCGCTCGCTCGCTCTTTCTCACGTAAACACAGACGCCGACCTTTCACCTCATGTTACTACTGCTGCATCTAATGATGACTATTATTAGAGCAGATCATTACTGCCTTTTTGGTCTCTGCAAACCATTCAGCCTTTGTGTCACATTGTGTGGTGTGTGTGCGTGTCTCTGTGTTAGTGTGTGTGGCCGTCCTGAGTTTTTCGCTAAAGCTGCTGTTGGATGGCCTCGCCGTTTCAACTCTCTCTAGCAAATCGCCAGAGAATAGCCCTTGATTCTTAACTGATTGGCCAATTATTGCACTTTTATTGACCACTCTGATAAAACCTAATCGGTGGTTGTTTAGTTTGAGGGATCGGGTAGGGTGTCAGATGATTAGGAGGCCTTGCGCCATCTTGGCCATGGAAGCATTCACCTGCACACCTAAAGGAAGCCTGATCCTCAAAGCCCCGGCTGGTGATAAACCGTACAAGTCACCGGAGTCAGTAATATCGTGAATTCCACTTATTAACCGCTCACACACAGGGAAATAGGGAGGCGGCATCTCTGGTTAAAGGGGGTTGGATCGGACTATTGTAAGGCATGGCATCGAACAGTAGTGCGATAATATCTCCAAATTGTACTTTTCTATTATTCATACACATTTAGGACCTGATTTAATAAGATCTTAATGCCACCTGTGTATTGTTACCGTATTTTTCGGACTATAGGGTGCACTTAAAATCCTTTCATTTTGTCAAAACTCGACAGTGCGCCATATAACCCGGTGCGCCTAATATACGGAATAATTTCGGTTGTGCTTACCGATCTCAAAGCTATTTTTTTTGGTACACAGTGAAATGATAAGTGTGACCAGTAGATGGCAGTCAAAAATGAGAGATAGGTGTAGACTGCACCATGATGGTCTCAAGTAAACATTTTAAATGTTCCGTTGAAAATATAGAACATTACACACGGCGCTCAAAAATATATCAAAATGTTTTAGTACAACTTTGGTAAGCTATGAACCCGCATCAGTGGATGGATTGCCAGCGCATTAAAAAATAAGAGTATTATTATGGTGTGTGTATAAGGTGAGACATATTATCTGGCGTTTTGTTTCGCAAATGTTATGCAAATGCGACTTTTCTTACCTTCTGGTACCTGCTGATCTGTATTTGGGATCTGCATAAATCCTGAAAAATTGCGCGCGTCCACGCCATAGTTGATAAACTTCTTTTTCTCTATGTTCCTGTTGTGGAGTTAAAAACTCAGAAGTGTCAGTAATCCATCCCCTACATGGTCAAAATCATTGAAAACTACAATTCCCAGAATGTCAAGGTAAAATGGCCGCTAAAATTACTGATTGAAGGCACCTAAAAAGGAAGGAGGTTCAGTCAGACTCATTCATCAAACAAGCTACTTGGAAGGAAGAACAGCAAGCAGCCACAACCGCAAGATCCACTCAAGTACGGGACATTCATCCTCTGCTGTTGCCATTTGTAATATAAAGTAGTGTAAAGTTCTTACTTATATCTGTCATTAAACTCAACATGAAAGCGGTAAAACATACAGGTGTAGTGAGTTTACATTATTTACACAAGGAACTTTAGTTATTATTGGACGTTTTTTCACGGGACACGTTTCCGGTGTGGTTGTTTCCGGATGAGGAGATGCTGCTCCGTCATTGATTGAAGTAAAGTCTGAATGTCATTAAAACAGTTAGTTCCATCTTTTGACACTTTTTCCACTCCCATCCTTGCACGCTACACCGCTACAAAAAAAATAACGGGGAGAAGACGCTGCCGAAGGTGAGCCCCATAAATAAGAGCGGCTACAAAACGGCGCATTTGGATGCGACTGTCAGAAAGCAGCTTGAAGATGATCTGTAAAACATCATCTATGCAACATTTTGACCAAAGAACCACCATTACATGATTTGTAGACCAGTGTTTTTCAACCACTGTGCCATGGCACACTAGTGTACCGTGAGATATTGTCGGTGTGCTTTGGGAGATGATGTCATTTCACCCAATTGTGTTAAAAATATTTTTTGCAAACCAGTGATTATAGTCTGTAAATAATGGGCCATTGTTGAGTGTCTGTACTGTCTAGAGCAGTGGTTCCCAACCTTTTATCAGTGATGTACCCCCGTGAACATTTTTTAAATTCAAGAACCTCCTAATCAGAGCAAAGCATTTTTGGTTGAAAAAAAGAGATAAAGAAGCAAAATACAGCACTATGTCATC
Organism: Nerophis ophidion; assembly: GCF_033978795.1. Lineage (NCBI taxonomy): Eukaryota > Metazoa > Chordata > Actinopteri > Syngnathiformes > Syngnathidae > Nerophis > Nerophis ophidion. The sequence goes on from NC_084614.1 coordinate 70,496,040, forward strand.
AGTTTCTGATTTATTACATTGTATAACAGTGCAAAATATTGCTCATATGTAGTAGTCTTTCTTGAACTATTTGAAAAAATATATACAAAAATAACAAAAATTTTGTTGAAAAATATACAAGTGATTCAATTATAAAAGATTTCTACACATAAAAGTAATCATCAACTTAAAGTGCCCTCTTTGGGGATTGTAATAGAGATTCATCTGGATTCATGAACTTAATTCTAAACATTTCTTCACAAAAAAATAAATCTTTAACATCAATATTTATGGAACATGTCCACAAAAAATCTAGCTGTCAACACTGACCTTTGCATTGTTACATTTCTTTTCACAGTTTATGAACTTACATTCATATTTTGTTGAAGTATTATTCAATAAATATATTTATAAAGGATTTTTGAATTGTTGCTATTTTTAGAATATTTTATTAAAATCTCACGTACCCTTTGGCATACCTTCAAGTACCCCCAGAGGTACGCGTACCCACATTTGAGAACCACTGGTCTTAAACACGGCAGAGTAACCTAGTAATACGCTTCCAAATCAGTAGGTGGCAGCAGGTAGCTAATCGCTTTGTGGATGTTTGTATGAGGCAGCGTGCAGGTAAAAAGGTATCTTATGCTTGAATCAAAAATAAGCAAAAGGCGAGTGCCTCTTAGAAAAAGTAATTGAATCTTAATGATGACGATGCAAAACGAAACTAAAACTGAACTGGCTGCAAAGTAAACGAAAACAGAATGCTGGACGACAGCAGAGACTTACAGCATGTGGAGCAGACGGCGTCCACAAAGTACATCCGTACATGACAATCAACACCAAAATAGGAGCGCAAGACAGGAACTAAAACACTACACACAGGAAAACACCAAAAAACAACAAAAATGAAGTCACGGCGTGATGTGACGGGTGGTGACAGTAAAACTAATTTGAGACAAGAGTTATAGTGACGCATGGTTTGTTATGGTTTGAATTCATATCCAACCATTGCGAGAACGACTTTTTACTGTCAATATCGGCTGTTGGGTTAAATTGTTTTAATGTTTTCTGTTAGTGGTGTGATTTGGGATTTTTCAATGAAAAAAATGTGCCTCGTTTCCAAAAAATTAGAAAAACACTGATGGAGACCAAAAGGAACTGTTTTCAATTGAGAAAAAAAATATAACAATATGACTCCTATAATCGGTCCGCTTAATATATGGAAAAAGATCAAAAATAGACCCTTTATAATCCGGTGCGCCCTATAGTCCGGCAAATACATTGTTAGGAAACCCCTTGACTGCAAGTACTTATTTTGGCATACAAATACAGCAGATGGTCACAGTACAAGATAAAGTAATATTTCTGGTGCTGATTACCATATTTTTCGGAATATAAGTCGCAGTTTTTTTCATAGTTTGGCCAGGGGTGCGACTTATACTCAGGAGCGACTTATGTGTTAAATTATCAACACATTACAGTAAAATATCAAATATTATTATTTAGCTCATTCATGTAAGAGACTAGACGTATAAGAGTTCATGAGATTTAGCGATTAGGAGTGACAGATTTTTTGGTAAACGTATAGCATGTTCTATATGTCATAGTACTCAGTGGCCTAGTGGTTAGAGTGTCCGCCCTGAGATCGGTAGGTTGTGACTTCAAATCCCGGCCGAGTCATACCAAAGACCATATGAATGGGACCCATTACCTCCCTTCTTGGCACTCAGCATCAAGGGTTGGAATTGGGGGTTAAATTCCCATAAATGATTCCTGGGCGTGGCACCGCTGCTGCCCACTACTCCCCTCACTTCCCAGGGGGTAATCAAGGGGGATGGATCAAATGGAGAGGACAAATTTCACCACACCTAGTGTGTGTGTGTGACAATCATTAATACTTTAACTTAATTTATAGTTATTTGAATGACTCTTACCATATGCTACGTAAACATACCAGGCACCTTCTCCGTTGGTTATTTATGCGTCATATAACGTACATTTATTCAGCCTGTTGTTCACTATTCTTTATTTATTTTAAATTGCCTTTCAAATATCTATTCTTGGTGTTGTTTTTTTTTAAATACATTTCCCCAATAAATGCGACTTATACTCCAGTGCAACTTATATACAGTATGTTTTGTTCTTTCTCTATTATGCAATTTCGGCAGGTGCGACTTATACTCCGGAGCGACTATACTCCTAAAAATACGGTATTTCATTTATACTCATCATGCGACAACATTTTTTAAAAAAGCACAAACAATGTCAAGTGAGCAGTTCTAGTCTGGGTAGCGGTAAACAAAGCAGCTGCAGCACGTTTTTTTTTTTTTTTTTTTTTTTTTGCCAGTTTTGCTCACAGCTGATGCCGGGGCTTATTTTTCCAGCGCTGCAGAGGATTTAGCGAGAGGGAGAGAGAGCGAGAGAAAAGGCTTCGCTTCCTTCCTTTCACGTCGCCCTTGACATTTTCCCAGCCCGGCACTTTTAGACCAGTTAAGACTCGCATTGTCGACCAGCCCGACCAAAAACATCCGACTGCAGTCGCACCCCTGGCGAGTGACAATGACTCGTCCTTGAAACCCCGCTGAGGATCTCAAAGACCCCCACCCCCTGCCCTTTTTTCCTCTTGGAAGTCAAATCCGCTGACTTGCAGCATCCCGTGGGAACAGACTGTATGATGATGCACATTAACGGCCCACAGAGAAAACACATTTTCCCTTCAGTGCGGTACGACCGGGACGGATGAGATACTTGCGTCTGCCTGGGGATGCGCGAACAAAAAGTTCTGATTTATCGTATTATTAGCTATGCAAATGGATGTAAACAAGGCAGACAGACTTTTTTATCGTCAGAGGAGTTGTTTTGTTGTTGTTTGCCATCCCTTGGTTTAGATAACAAGGTCATATTTTTTGGTGCAGGCATGCGTCCGTGTTGTCAGGTGGATTGGTTTTACGAGAGCTTTGACATTAAATCCACTTTGCTTCCTATGACTCCTGTCAAAAACATAACCGGCGTTAGCTATTAAGCCGTCTCCTGACGCTGCAACTGTCCTCAACCCGTAATTTTCCCCCCTCTCATCCCACAAACAAACACCGCGCTCTCGCCTGCGTCTTCTTCTCGCATCCTCTGAGTTATTTGCCGTCTCCACAGGGTATCAGAGGTAGGTTAATGAGGAAGACGGGCCAGATGAGAACTTCCAACGTTCTCAAATCATGAATTATGCATCCAGAAGAAATTAACTTAAAAGCTACTCGGGAAGGTTGTTTAGAATTTCAGTGCTAAATGCAGCATTACAACCAATGTTGTAACGGAGGTAGGCCGCAAATTACTCATAGGGCAGATAAGTTTATTGTTTATTGCTCAGTAGCAACATTTTAAAGTGCATGCAGAGCTTGATAAAGTTGCTGGACGCTGACCGCTCGTCATGCTTTTAATGCGGCAGTGTATTTATCCAGTGTGGGATTAATAGTCCTAATAGACCTATCCTGACAGGGCCTGGCTATAAAACGATCTAAATATTATCGCGATCAATAAAAAAATGCCAATGAGAAAACGTGCGATAAATGCATATTTTTTGGTTGAAAGTAGTGTTGTCCTGATACCAATAATTTTGGTACCGGTACCGACATTTTTCGGGACTTTTATATTTTTTTTTAAATTTTTTTATTGTTTTCCTTTTTTTATTTTTTATTAATCAATCCAACAGAACAATACACAAAAAAACCATAGTATAATAATAATGCAATTCCAATTTCAAAACCGAACCCGACCCAGCAACATTCAGAATTGCAATCAACAGAGCAATTGAGAGGACACACAAACATGACACAAAACAATCTAAAAGCAGTCAAACAACAATCTTTGTGGTAGCGGTGTAGCGTGCAAGGACGGCAGTGGAAGAAGTGTCAAAAGATGGAACCAACTGTTTTAATGACTTTTACTTGAATCAATAATGGAGCAGCATCCCCTTATCCAGAAACAACAAGGCCAAAAATTTGTCCCGTGAAAAACCTTCCGACTGGAACTCTAATAATTAAAGTTCCTTGGATGAACAATTTAAACTCACTACACCAGTAGGTTTTAGCGCTCTCATGGCGTGTTTACTGACATATATAAGAACTTTACACTACTTTGTATTAGGAATGGCAGCAGCAGAAGACACATTTTCTTTAACAAGGAGATAGAGAAAAAGAAGAAGTTTATCGACTACTGTATTGCGAAGGACTACAAAGGTGGATTCGCGCAAATTTTCAGGATTTATGCAGATCCCAAATACAGATCAGCAGGTACCACAATGTAACAAAAGTTGCTTTTGCATAATATTTTACACACACTATAATAATACTTGTATGTTTAATACACCGACAATCCATCAAACGGTGCGACTTCATAGCTTACCAAAGTCGTACTAAAACATTTTGATTGATTTTTGAGCGCCGTGTGTCATGTTCTATATTTTCAATGGAACATATAAAATGTTGGTGTTGTTTACTTGAGTCATATTGCCATCATAGTACAGTCTATACGTATCTCTTATGTTTGACTGCCATTTACTGGTCACACTTATCATTACACCATGTATCAAATAAAATTGCTTCGAGGTCAGTAAGCAAAACCAAAAATATTCCATACATTTGGCGCACCCGGTTGCTAGGCGCACCGTCCCATCACCCTTAGTTAACCTTTTTTGTCTAATTAAATGTTTTAATTTTTGGTAATTCCACCTCGTCTCCCGTCTCTGCATCCTGGGGTCACCCCCACTTGACCAAGACCTTAACATTAATAGGCAGTCGCCCAATGGGGCTTAGACCATGGCCTGAAACCCAATGTCTTTCAGTGCCTCCAGGTCACGTGATTGCAACCCACCCATTGTTACATCTTCAAAGTGATTTTAAATTGTGTTTATATTGATCGTTTGAGAGTTTCCATGGTTTCCTTTTCTTTCTGCCTTGGTAGCCAAAGGGGTTATTATCAAAGGAAGGTTACCTTTGAAATATAAATGTTTATATTTAATGTGTTTTTCTCCTGGTCCTTATTTTCTTCTAGTCATAGAATATATCAATAATTATCAATATCGACCGATATAAAACATGTATTGTGATACAGTTTTCAGCCGTAATTGCCCAGCCCTTATCCATTGTGAGATAAATACAAGTCCATCCGAGAGCTGGGCGATAAAACGATATCAATCAATCAATCAATCAATCAATGTTTACTTATATAGCCCTGAATCACGAGTGTCTCAAAGGGCTGCAATGCGTTCGTTACATCTCGTCTTGATTACTGTAACATATTATTTTCTCCCTATGTCTAGCATTAAAAAATTACAGTAGGTACAAAATGCGGCTGCTAGACTTTTGACAAGAACAACAAAGTTTGATCATATTACGCCTATACTGGCTCACCTGTGCACTTAAGATGTGAGTTTAAGGTTTTACTACTTACATAAGGAATCAATAAAGTACTATCTATCTATAAAATACTACACGGTCTAGCTCCAGCCTATCTTGCCGATTATATTGTACCATATGTCCCGGCAAAAAACCTGCGTTCAAAGAACCCAGGCTTATTAGTGATTCCCACAGCCCAAAAAAAGTCTGCGGGCTATAGATTATTTTCTATTGGGGCTCCAGTACTCTGGAATGCCCTCCCGGTAACAGTTAGAGATGCTACCTCAGTAGAAGTATTTAATTCCCATCTTAAAACTCATTTGTATACGCTAGCCTTTAAATAGACCCCCCTTTCAGACCAGTTGATCTGCCATTTCTTTTCAGCTCCGCCCCACTCTCCTCCGTGAAGGTGGGGGGCACTGGTTGGGGACGTCTCTGTGCTGCTGACCCGTCTCCGCTCGGGATGGTCTCCTGCTGGCCCCACTATGGACTGGACTCTCACTATTATGTTAGATCAACTATGGACTGGTCTGCGGTCCCCTCCAAGGTTTCTCATTGTCCCATTGGGTTGAGTTTTTCATTGCCCTGATGTGGGATCTGTGCAGCCCTTTGAGACCCTTGTGATTTAGGGCTGTATAAATAAACATTGATTGATTAATATGCACCTGGGGGTAAGTTGATTGGCAACACTAAATTGGCCCCAGTGTGTGAATGTTCTCTGTCTATCTGTGTTGGCCCTGCAATGAGGTGGCAACTTGTCCAGGGTGTAACCTGCCTTCCGCCCGAATGCAGCTGAGATAGGCTCCAGCACCTCCCGCGACCCCAAAAGGGACAAGTGGTAGAACATGGATGAATGGATGATGGATATATTTCACAATGACACGTAATCACTATCCTTTAAAATTGCGTTCGGTAAAACGTTCGATAATTTTTTTTCTACCTCTTCTGAGGCAACTGGAAGTTGTGAACATGGTGGGTTGCATGAACAAATGCACTCGCTTTCTGGTAACCGAGCAACACAGGAAGTGTTCACTGCTCATTGTGAGTGACACGGCATGAAGCCACGCTGTTGTACCTCGTGGCTTGGCGTTATCTTGCTGAAATAAGCAGGGGTGTCCATGACAACGTTGCTAGGATGGCAACATATGTTGCTCCAAAACCTGTATGGACCATTCAGCATTAATGATACCTTCACAGATGTGTAAGTTACCCATGCCTTCGGCACTAATACACTCCCATACCGTCACAGATGCTGGTTTTTGACCTTTGCGCCTATAACAATCCGAATGGTTCTTTTCCTCTTTATTCCTGAAGACACAACGTCCACTGTTTCCCCAAAAAATTTGAAACTTAGACTTGTCAGACCGCAGAACACTTTTCCACTTTGCATCAGTCCATCTTGATGAGTTCAAACCTAGCGAAGCCGGCGGCCTTTCTGTGTGTTGTTCATAAATAGCTTTCACTTTGCATAGTAGAGTTTTAACTTTCCCCCGAAAGGGAATACGCGGTAGAAAATGGATGGGACTGATGGATGGAGTTTTAACTTGCACTTACAGATGTAGCGACAAACTGTAGTTACTGACAGTGGTTTTCTGAAGCGTTCTTGGGCTCATGTGGTGATATCCTTTACACACTGATGTTGCTTTTTGATGCAGTACCGCCCGATGAATCCAAGGCCCGTAATATCATCGCTTACGTGCAGTGATTTCTCCAGATTCTCTGAACCTTATGATGATATTACGGATCGTAGATGGTGAAATCCCTAAATTCCTTGCAATAGCTGGTTGAGAAATGTTGTTCTTAAACTGTTCGACAATTTGCTCACTCATTGGTTCACAAAGTGGTGACCCTCGCTCCGTCCTTGTTTGTGAATGACATAGCATTTCATGGAAGCTGCTTTTATACCCAATCATGGCACCCGCCTGCTCCCAATTAGTCTGTTCACCTGTGTAATATTTCAAATAAGTGTTTGATGAGCAGTCCTCAACTTTCTCAGTGTTTTTTGCCAGATTTTAAAAAAAATATGTAGCAGGCCTCAAATTCCAAATGAGGCCTGTTAAATATCATGTCTTTGCAGTCTATACAATTGAATATAGGTTGAAAAGGATTCGCAAATCATTGTATTCTGTTTTTATTTACCATTTACACAGCGTGCCAACTTCACTGGTTTGGGGGTTTTGTATTTATACAGATGTGCTTCTGCTCACATTGTCTTTCAAGTCACCTTGTCCCCGAAGAAGCGTATCGGTTCAGCACCCCCTCGCACTTGAGTGCAAATAAGAGCTTGTGGGGCAGAGGGGCGTAAGAGCAGGGTCGAGAAGATAAATCCCGAGCACCCCTGGTGTTGAGAACACTTGTTAGTGGCTGTAATGAGGTCAGAGTTACTGCTGTTTCGCTCCAATAGAGATTTATATGGGGCTGAAGAGGTCCAGCTGTCTGCTGCCGCACCTGCCATCAAGATGCATGTACTCCTGCAGCACGTTGGCGGATGCTGCAGGGGGGCGAGTCGCACGCTTTGTGCAGCAAAGCGGAACGCGCTACAAGTTTTGTTTTGATTGCTGTTTGATTGTTCACTGGTTAGTTAGCGAGCAGGGTTGTGCTAAATGTACTTTTTTAGTGTGCTTGTCAGTCTTCTACAGCAGTGGTTCTCAACTTTTTTTCAGTGATGTACCCCCTGTGAACTTTTTTTTAATTCAAGTACCCCCTAATCAGAGCAAATATTTTTTGGTTGAAAAAAAGAGATTGAGAAGTAAAATACAGCACTATGTCGTCAGTTTCTGATTTATTAAATTGTATAACAGCGCAACATTTTGCTCATTTGTAGTGGTCTTTCTTGAACTATTTGGTTAAAAAATATATAAAAATAATTAAAAAGTTGTTGAAAAATAAACAAGTGATTCAATTATAAATAAATATTTCTACACATAGAAGTAATCATCAACTTAAAGTGCCCTCTTTGGGGATTGTAATAGAGATCCATCTGGATTCATCAACTTAATTCTAAACTTTTCTTTACAAAAAAATAAATCTTTAACACCAATATTTATGGCACATGTCCACAAAAAAATCTAGCTGTCAACACTGAATATTGCATTGTTGCATTTCTTTTCATAGTTATAATGGATTTTTGAATTGTTGCTATTTTTAGAATATTTTTGAAAAATCTCACGTACCACTTGACATATCTTCAAGTACCCCCAAGGGTACGCGTACCCCCATTTGAGAACCACTGTTCTACAGAACGTCCAAAAAGGAGTAGGAAGAAGCACAGCTTTTTTAATCCTACCCTTTTTTATACCGTAGCAATTTTTATCCGATGTCCTCATTCTCTGTAACAGAACAGTGAACAGATAAATAATAGATAAATCATATATCAATCAATCAATCAATGTTTACTCATATAGCCCTAAATCACTACTGTCTCAAAGGGCTGTACAAACCACAACACAAACCAATACGACATCCTCGGTAGGCCCACATAAGGGCAAGGAAAACTCACACCCAGTGGGACGTCGGTGACAATGATGACTATGAGAACCTTGGAGAGGAGGAAAGCAATGGATGTCGAGCGGGTCTAACATGATACTGTGAAAGTTCAATCCATAATGGATGCAACACAGTCGCAAGAGTCCAGTCCAAAGCGGATCCAGCACAGCAGCGAGAGTCCCGTTCACAGCGGAGCCAGCAGGAAAACATCCCAAGCGGAGGCGGATCAGCAGCGCAGAGATGTGTCCAGCCGATACACAGGCGAGCAGTACATGGCCACCGGGTCGGACCGGACCCCCTCCACAAGGGAGAGTGGGACATAGGAGAAAAAGAAAAGAAACGGCAGATCAACTGGTCTAAAAAGGGAGTCTATTTAAAGGCTAGAGTATACAAATGAGTTTTAAGGTGAGACTTAAATGCTTCTACTGAGGTGGCATCTCGAACTTTTACCGGGAGGGCATTCCAGAGTACTGGAGCCCGAAATGAAAACGCTCTATAGCCCGCAGACTTTTTTTGGGCTTTGGGAATCACTAATGAAATATACCATAAAATATACCATAGTAAGCAAAGAAATAGTAAATACATAAATAATCTTTGTCTCAGTAAAAAAAGAAAAAAAAAATGGTGCCTATTGCAGCTACAATCGGGGTACACCCTGGACAAATCGCCACCTCATCACAGGGCCAACACAGATAGACACAACATTCACACTCACATTCACACACTAGGGCCAATTTAGTGTTGCCAATCAACCTATCCCCAGGTGCATGTCTTTGGAAGTGGGAGGAAGCCTGAATACCCGAGGGAACCCACGCATTCACGGGAAGGACATGCAAACTCCACACAGAAAGATCCCGAGCCCGGGATTGAACCCTGACTACACAGGACCTTCGTATTGTGAGGCAGACGCACTAACCCCTCTACCACCGTGAAGCCCAGGGTTCAAGATGTTAATCATAATTATTGTTCTGTAAAGGAACAACTGGAATTGTGTGATGCATTAGATTTAATTGTACGCATGTTCTAAATAAACTGCAACTGAACTGAACTGAACTATTTGTTGAATAGAAATCATTATGGGCGTTAGCAAAGAAAGATCCATAAATTAGCCGCACCGTTTTATTAGCCGCTGGATACAAAGTGTTGGCAAAAATGAGCGGGTTATGTTCTGTAAAAAATTAGTCACAAAGTAAACCAACTTGGTACGGCATGGCGTAGTGCAGTGTTTCTCAAATGGGGGTACGCGTACCCCTGGGGGTACTTGAAGGTATGCCAAGGGGTACGTGAGGTTTTATTAAAATATTCTAAAAATAGCATAAATTAAAAAATCCTTTATAAATATATGTATTGAATAACACTTCAACAAAATATGAATGTAAGTTCATAAAGTGTAAAAAGAAATGCAACAATGCAATATTCAGTGTTGACAGCTAGATTGTTTTGTGGACTTGTTCCATAAATATTGATGTTAAAGATTTCTTTTTTTCTGAATAAATGTTTAGAATGAAGTTGATTTATCCAGATGGATCTCTATTACAATCCCCAAAGAGGGCACTTTAAGTTGATGATTGCTTCTGTGTGTAGAAATCTTTATTTATAATTGAATCACTTGTTTATTTTCATAGATTTTTTTCTAATAGTTAAAGAAAGACCACCTCAAATGAGCAATATTTTGCACTGTGTAATAAATCAGAAACTGATGACATAGTGCTGTATTTTACTTCTTTATATCTTTTTTTCAACCAAAAATGCTTTGCACTGATTAGGGGGTACTTGAATTAAAAACAATTTCACAGGGGGTACATCACTGGAAAAATGTTGAGAACCACTGGCGTAGTGGGTAGAGCGGCCGTGCCAGAAACCTGAGGGTTGCAGGTTCGCTCCCCGCCTATTGACATCCAAGTCGCTGCCGTTGTGTCCTTGGGCAGGACACTTCACCTTTACCCCCGGTGCCGCTCACACTGGTGAATGAATGATGAATGAATGATAGGTGGTGGTCGGAGGGGACGTAGGCGCAAACTGGCAGCCACGCTTCCGTCAGTCTACCCCAGGGCAGCTGTGGCTACTGATGTAGCTTACCACCACCAGGTGTGAATGAATGTTGAGTCCTACTTCTCTGTGAGCGCTTTGAGTATCTAATAATAGAAAAGCGCGATATAAATACAATCCATTATTATTATTATTATTATTATTATTAACTCCTGCAATTTATGTGTGAGTATGTACTTTTACTGCCATCTAGTGCAGGGGTGCCCAAAGTGTGGCCCGCAGGCCAAATTTGGCCTACCGAGTTGTTTTGTTTGACCCACCAAAGCAGGGGTCGGGATCCTTTTTGGCTGAGAGAGCCATACAAGCCAAATATTTTAAAAAGTATTTATGTGAGAGCCATATAATATATTTTTTTTAACACTGAATACAACTAAATGCGTGCATTTTTAAGTAAGACCAACATTTCTAGAGTATAATAAGTCTCTTATACGTTTTAATAACATTGTTATTCTGAAGCAAACCAACGATAAATAAAATAATTCTTACCATTAATGCGACTTCATGAACAGGTGCGGTAGAAACCGTATTGATGGATTAAAATGTATGAGAATGTTTTGTATTTTGAACGCTATTTTTGACACTGTGATTACCAGCGGAATTATTCATTACTTACCGTGTTAAGCAATGTCAGCTAAGATTTATCTGAGAGCCAGGTGCAGTCATCAAAAGAGCTACATCTGGCTTTAGAGCCATAGGTTCCCTATCGCTGCACCAAAGAGTGACTTCCCAAATTTTATTCAAACTCATGCCAACCCTTTTCAAGCTCAGACTCATATTGATGGCATGTTCGCGACGACAAACTTGTGACATGAAGATCTCCTCCCACCTTATCACATATGTGTGGGGCTAAACTCCTCTTTTATGGCGCTGCTGTGCGCTTAAAATCCCACGACTCATTGGCACATTTTCACTTTGACCCTTGGAGGCAAAACGTCTGCACAACCCCTGATCTAGCGTGTACTTTTACGGATGTTTAGTATAAAAAAAATACAAGATTAATGCAGTAAATGTATTCCAGTTGTTGTTGTTGTTATTGTCCTGTGCTTTTTGAGGAGAACGTTAAAGAAGACATTTATAACAAATGAATTAAAGGCCTACTGAAATGAGATTTTCTGATTTAAACTGGGATAGCAGGTCCATTCTGTGTGTCATACTTGATCATTTCGCGATATTGCCATATTTTTGCTGAAGGGATTTAGTAGAGAACATCCGCGATAAAGTTCGCAACTTTTGGTCGCTAATAAAAAAAGCCTTGCCTTTACCGGAAGTCGCAAACGATGACGTCACCGGTGTGAGGGCTCCTCACATTGTTTATAATGGGAGCCTCCAACAAAAAGCTATTTGGACAGAGAAAACAACAATTTCCCTATTAATTTGAGTGAGGATGAAAGATTTGTGGCTGAGGATATTGATAGCGAAGTACTAGAAAAAAAATAAAATAAAATTAAGTTAAAAAAAAAAGGCGATTGCATTGTGAGTAATTCAGATGTTTTTAGACACATTTACTGGGATAATTCTGGGAAATCCCTTATCTTTCTATTGTGTTGCTAGTGTTTTAGTGAGTGGAATAGTACCTGATAGTCGGATGGGTGTGTCCACGGGTGTTTTGACGCCAGTCTCTGAGGGAATTAGTCACGGCAGCAGCAGTACGACAGAAGTTCCGCTGATCTCCGGTAAGAGGCGACTTTTTACCACAATTTTCTCACAGAAACCTGCCGGTTGACAAAGAGTCAGGATCCATGTTCGCTTGACCGCTCTGATCCATAGTAAAGCTTCACCTCCGGGAATTTTAAACAAAGAAACACCGTGTGTTCGTGTGGCTAAAGGCTAAAGCTTCCCACCTCCATCTTTCTACTTTGACTTCTCCATTATTAATTGAACAAATTGCAAAAGGTTCAGCAACACAGATGTCCAGAATACTGTGTAATTGCGCGATGAAAAGAGACGACTTTTAGCCACTAGTGGTGCTGCGCTAATATGTCCCCTCCAACTCGAGACGTCACGCGTCATTATACGCGTCATCATTCTGCGACGTTCTCAACAAGAAACTCCGCGGGAAATTTAAAACTGTAATTTAGTAAACTAAACCGGCCGTATTGGCATGTGTTGCAATGTTAATATTTCATCATTGATATATAAACTATCAGACTGCGTGGTCGGTAGTAGTGGGTTTCTGTAGGCCTTTAAATCCCAATTTCAATGTTATTGGGGGAAAAAAGCCTCAACACATGGCAATCACAAAAAATAATAATGCTAATAACAGCGGTTTTTTTCATCAGTTTGGATACAGCAACTTCATTTTTCAACTTTAGGTAACACTTTTGTACGGGGAACATATTCTAAGTAACAAATACTTCATTTAGAGTTATTTGGACACTAGGGGAACATATGAAGGTTAGGGTTACTAATAAGCAATAATTCTGAGGTTAGTGAGGGAAGACTCTTAGTTAATGCCTTATTGGTTGTAAAATTTTTAATTTTCCTGAAGGAACTCTCCTGAAGGAATCAATAAAGTACTATCTATCTATCTATCTATCTATCTATCTATCTATCTATCTATCTATCTATCTAATAAGGCCATGCAGACTAATAATAACAATGACTAATTAAGAGCCAAAATGTTACTAGTTTGCATGTTAATAAGCAACTAATTAATAGTGAATATGTTCCCCTTACTGAAGTGTTAATATAAGGCATTAATAAGTGCTTAATAATAACTAATTAAGAGCCAATATGTGACTAATTTCCATGTTAATACACAACTAATTAATGGTGACTATGTTCCCCGTACTCAAGTGTTACCATAAGGCATTAATAAGTGCTTAATAATGACTAATTAAGAGCCAATATGTGACTAATTTGCATGTTAATACACAACTAATTAATGGTGACTATGTTCCCCATACTAAAGTGTTACCATAAGGCATTAATTAGTACTTTATCATGACTAATTGAGAGCCAATATGTGACTACTTTACATGTTAATACGCAACTAAATAATGGTGACTATGTTCCCCATACTAAAGTGTTACCATAAGGCATTAATAAGTACTTAATAATGACTAATTCAGAGCCAATATGTTACTAAGTTGCATGTTAATATGCAACTAATTAATGGGTAGTGTGTTCCCCATTCCGCCCGATTGTAGCTGAGATAGGCGCCAGCGCCCCCCCAAAAGGGAATAAGCGGTAGAAAATGGATGGATGGATGGATGTTCCCCATACTAAAGTGTCACCATAAGGCATTAATTAGTACTTTATCATGACTAATTGAGAGCCTATATGTGACTATTTTACATGTTATTAAGCAACTAATGAATGATGAATATGTTACCCAGACTAAAGTGTTTTGTTAGGTATTAATAAGTACTTAATGACTAATTAAGAGCCAATATGTTACTATTTTGCATGTTAATAAGCAACTAATTAATGGTGAATATGTTCCCCATACTAAAGTGTTACTGTTAGGTATTAATAAGTACTTAATGACTAATTAGGAGCCAATATGTTACTATTTTGCATGTTAATAAGCAATTAATTAATGGTGAACATGTTCCCCATACTAAAGTGTTACCATTAGGCATTACTAAGTACTTAATATTGACTAATTAAGAGCAAATGTCTGACTAATGTGCATGTTAATGAGTAACTTATTAAGGGTGTGTATGTTCTCCATACTAAAGTGTTACCATAAGGCATTAATAAGTATTTAATGACTAACTAAGAGCCAATTTGTTACTATTTTGCATGTTAATAAGCAACTAAATAATGGTGAATATGTTCCCCATACTAAAGTGTTACAATAGGGCATTAATAAGTACTTAATGACTATTTAGGAGCCAATATGCGATTAATTTGCATGTTAGTAAGCAACTAATTAATGGTGAATATGTTCCCCATACTAAAGTGTTACCATAAGGCATTAATAAGTACCTAATAATGACTAATTAAGAGCCAATGTGTTTCTAATTTGCTTTCTAATAAGCAACTAATTAATGGTGAATATGTTCCCTATACTAAAGTGTTACCATAAGGCATTATGAATTATTTAATAATGACTAATTAAGAGCCAATACATGTTAATAAGAAACTAATTAATGGTGACTGTGTTCCCTATACTCAGGTGTCACCATAAGGCATTAATAAGTACTTAATGACTAATTAAGAGCCAACGTGTTACTAATTTGCATGTTAATAAGCAAATAATTAATGGTGACTATGTTCCGTATACTAAAGTGTTACCATAAGGCATTAATAAGTACTTAATAATGACTAATTAAGAGCCAATACATGTTAATAAGAAACTAATTAATGGTGACTGTGTTCCCTATACTAAAGTGTTACCATAGGGCATTAATAACTACTTAATGACTAATTAAGAGCAACTATTTGACTAATTCGCATGTTAATAAGCAACAAAGTCAAGGGTGAATATATTATCCATACTAAAATGTTACCATATGGCATTAATAAGTACTTAATGACTAATTAGGAGCCAATATGTTACTATTTTGCATGTTATTAAGCAACTAATTAATGGTGAATATGTTCCCCATACTAAAGTGTTACCATAAGGCATTAATAAGTACTTAATCATGAATTAAGAGCCAATATGTGACTAATTTACATGTTAGTAAGCAACTAATTAATGGTGAATATGTTCCCCATACTAAAGTGTTACCATAAGGTATTAATAGGTTCTTAATAATGACTAATTAAGAGCCGATATGTTACTAATTTGCATGTTAATAAGCAACTAATTAATGGTGAATATGTTCCCCATACTAAAGTGTTACCAAACTTTAACAATAATTTGGAGTGCATGAGAAAGTGGAACAAACATCATAGCTCTCTGACCACATGTTTTTTAACAGGGCTATATATTATTATTATTATTATTATTATTCTGCGATTAAGGTGGCGGCTTGTCCAGGGTGTTCCCCGCCTTCCGCCCGATTGTAGCTGAGATAGGTGCCAGTGCCCCCCACGACCCCAAAGGGAATAAGTGTTAAAAATGGATGGATGGATGGATTATTATTGTTATTATTATTACTATTATTTTAAAAGAAATATAGCAGAAACAAATGTCCACCGCAGAGTTTTATTTGGAAGGAGGTGTTAATTGGATCGTTGTCATTTGACATCCTACTGTATTTTTGTGACTATGGCAATGAGCTTGCAGGAGCTGGAAGCTTGTCAACCTTCTGTTAACTATCGTTTTATCTCAGCAGTTTGCACGTGGCAACCGTACAGGTTTTTTTTTTTTTTAATTTCTGTGCAAATGCAGAAGGCGTGATTCTGCCGGTGTCCGTCACACGTACGGTTCTCGCTCCCTGAGCCAGCAGGAAGGCTTCTTGGAAGCAGCGAGCAAAGTATCAAAGCCGGAGAAGGAGAACAGAGAAAGACACTGCGAGGCCACCGGGTTTGTGGCAGAATAAATAAAAGGAGTGCAAGAGAGAAGGGAGCCCTCGCAGTTGGCGTTTTTCTTTTTCTTTTTTAAAACTCGTTTTTATGCCTGAAATGGAAAAGTTTTTCCTCTTTCAGTGAACTTAATTAGAGTAGGCCACAAGGTTACAACCCTTCTTGTTTATTTTTGTTCCCGGGGAAATAAAAGGAACATGAGGCTGATAAATATAACAAGGGGCTGTGGATTATTCATGGTCACTTTGAATTATGCACGGTGTTTACCTTTACTTTACAGTGCGTGTTTCACAGCAACAACACAGGAAGTGCCACGTCGCCCGCCTGCCGCTCGCCACTTTAACCCCAAGCAGTGGCTGTGAAAGAAAAGAAAACGTATTCTCCCCCCGCTTCCTGTGAAAAGTACCAGCGTAGACAAGGCACGTGTTGTACATCCTTACCTAATGTACCTCCCTCTACATCCGTGTACAGAGCGGGGTTTTAAAAAGTCATACATTTTACTTTTTAAAACCGATATCGATAATTTCCGATATCACATTTTAAAGCTTTTATTGGCCGATAAAATCGGCAGCATGATATTATCGGCCATACAAACCCCATTTCCATATGAGTTGGGAAATTGTGTTAGATGTAATTAAAAACTGAATACAATGCAAATCCTTTTCAACCCATATTCAATTGAATGCACAACAAAGACAAGATATTTGGCATTGTCTTGCTGAAATAAGCAGGGGCGTCCATGAAAAAGACGGCACTTGGATGGCAGCATATGTTGTTCCAAAACCTGTATGCACCTTTCAGCATTAATGGTGCCTTCACAGATGTGTAAGTTACCCATGCCTTGGCCACTAATGCCCCCCCATACCATCATAGATGCTGGCTTTTGAACTTTGCGTCGATAACAGTCTGGATGGTTCGCTTCCCCTTTGGTCCGGATGACACGATGTCGAATGTTTCCAAAAACAATTTGAAATGTGCACTCGTCAGACCACAGAACACTTTTCCACTTTGCATCAGTCCATCTTAGATGATCTCGAGCCCAGAGAAGCCGGCGGCGTTTCTGGATGTTGTTGATAAATGGCTTTCGCTTTGCATAATAGAGCTTCAACAAACTGTATTTGGTGACAGTGGTTTTCTGAAGCGTTCCCGAGCCCTTGTGGTGATATCCGCTTACGTGGAGTGATTTCTCCAGATTCTCTGAACCTTTTGATGATATTATGGACCGTAGATGTTGAAATCCCTACATTCCTTGCAATTGCACTTTGAGAAACGTTGTTCTTAAACTGTTTGACTATTTGCTCACGCAGTTGTGGACAAAAGGGTGTACCTCGCTCCATCCTTTCTTGTGAAAGACTGAGCATTTTTTATACCCAATCATGGCACCCACCTAATGGGATGTTCCAAATAAGTGTTTGATGAGCATTCCTCAACTTTACAAGTATTTATTGCCAACTTTCCCAACTCTTTCTCACGTGTTGCTGGCATCAAATTCTAAAGTAATGGTTATTTGCAAAAAAAAAAAAAAAAGTTTATCAATTTGAACATCAAATAATTTGTCTTTGTAGCATTTTCAATTGAACATGGGTTGAAAATTGTTTGCAAATCATTGTATTCCGTTTATATTTACATCTAACACAATTTCCCAACTCATACGGAAACAGGGTTTGTATTAAATAAACTTAAAAGTTAGAAACAGATATGAATGTAATGTGTTGTGTAACTTCAATGTCAGTCAAGAACAAAGAGATTATGTGGATTGTGTTACTTTACGACAACAATCATGACAGAGTGCATCCGGCAAGTATTCATAGTGCTTCAGTTTTCCCACGTTTGGTCATATCACACTCTTATTCCAAAATGGAATAAATATAATACACCATAATGACAATGAAAAGTTATATTTTTTTTAATTAAAAATTCCCAGCCTTTGCTCAATATTGTGTTGATGCACCTTTGGCAGCAATTACAGCCTCAAGTATTTTTGAATATGATGCCAGAAACGTGGCACACCTGTCAGGTTGGATGGGAAGCGCTGATTTTCATCCAGGATGTCTCTGTACATTGCTGCATTCATCTTTGTCTAATCAGGGAGGTGACCAAGAGCCTGATGGTCACGTTGTTAGAGCTACGGTATTCCTTTGTGGAGAGAGGAGAACATTCCAAAAGGACAGCAATCCACCAATCAGGCATATTTTGTAGCCAGACGGAAGCCATTTCTTAGTTAAAAAAAAAAAAATCCCAAAATGCACCTGAAAGACTGTCAGACCATGAGAAACAAAATTCTCTGGTCTGATGAGACACAGATTGAATTCTTTGGCAAGAATGCTAGGCCTCATGTTCGGAGGAAACCAGGCAAAAAAACATCCCTAAAGTGAAGCATTGTGGTGGCAGCATCATGATGTGGGGATGGTTTACAGCGGAACTGACTGTCTGTCTGTCTGTCTGTCACACTGAGGGTGGCTGTATAAAACAAGAATGACAAACACATTTCGGGAGAACATCCGTACCGTAACACAACAGAGTAAATACACAGAACCCCTTGCAGCACTAACTCTTCCGGGACGCTACAATATACACCTCCCGCTACCACCAAACTCCACCCCCTTAAGCCTGCCACCCCACCTCAACACCCCCCCCCCCCCCTGTCCCATCTCCCGAATTTGGAGGTCTCAAGGTTGACAAGTATGGGCTATGCAAAACAAAGCTAAAACTAAACTGTCTGCAAAGTAAACAAAAAACGGAATGCTGGACGACAGCAAAGACTTACAGCGTGTGGAGCACAGAGTACAGCCGTTCACAAAATGGTAATCAACACCAAAATAGGAGCGCTAGACAATAATTAAAACACTACACAGAGGAAAACATCACTAACTCTTCCGGGATGCTACAACATACACCCCGGCTACCACCAAACCCCGCCCCCACCAACCCTGCCCACCTCAAAAATTGCGATCTGATGAAAAAACCTAACCTCAAAACTCAAAATTGCGCTCTACCGCCCCCCTAGGAATACAACACGGACAAACTGCTCCTAGGAATGTCAGAGAGACATGAAACAAAAAACACTATGTAGGTCTCTCTTAGACCTACATTTTAATAATTAACATACTTTAGCAAAAATCAACAGGAAGTTTGATATTTTCACTTCAATACAACAACTGCAGTACTTTCACAATGCATTAGATTCTCAAAATAGTGGCTCCAAGGCGTCTTCTAACACTTAGCCGGCCGTGGGTCTCGAGGGCAGCAGCCAAAGGCGGACCCGACCAACGCTGCTTGCAGCTTTAATTATAATTGTAACCTATATTTTTGTTTATGAATAGGCCTATAGGGAGCCTCTCATGTTCATACATTTTTTTTTTGGGTGTAAAAAAAATATTTTTATTACCTCAATTTGCATTCTTTCATCAATCATGTTAAAAGTACAGCATACACTTGTAAAGTGACTTACACATTTTTTTTTGTATTTTTCAAAACAAACTGACTAAAACTATAGTTTTTACAATATTTTCATGTCAAATTAACAACATTGTTTTGTTTTGACTATTACAATATTTCTCAGTTTTTGTTACCAATATTTGTAGTTTTCACAACTAAATTTGATTCTAATCACATGTCGTTGTTGCAAATATAACAAAAACATTCTGTTTGATAGTTTATAAAAGTTCACTGTAATTTAAACAAAAAATATATATTTTTGCGTTTACAATACTTATCTGTAGTGATTTTACATAGTTTTTATGTAAATTTCACAGTCATTTCTTACAGTGTACTATACTTTTTTTTTTTTTTTTTACAAGTTTACAAGTTTATTCACAATACCATATAACAATTACAATAATGGTGAATATCATCATTTAAAGATGTTGGTATGTGAAAGGGTCCCCCAAATAAGCTAGAAGAAGCTTTTAACAGGGGGTCCAAAGGACAATATATACATGGAAAGATTAAACATGGTAGTAAGCACAAAAACAAAAACAAAACAACAACAACGCTATTTCATAAACACGAGATAATAGTACTAAAGCAAGCATACACATACATACATACATTCATTCAACCATGCAAAATCCAACAGTAGTCTACCCCACATGAGGCATTAAAGATAGGTGGTTAATAGGTAAGTTTTCAGTTTCTTTTTGAAGTTGGAGAATGGATACAGCATCTTGAGGCTCTCATTAAGCTGGTTCCAGATCTTTGGTCCCCTGCATACGACATTGCGAGCGGTACAAGCCAGTAGACGATGTTTGCCTTTTATCAGATCTAAGTTACGAGTGTTGTGGGCATGCTGGGGATGGTAGATAGGAACCAAGCTACAGAGCCTAAGATTCAGCCTGTAAATGACTTGATAGGTTAAACAAGCATTTTGATAAATATTGAACTCTGTCAGTCTTAAGAGATGATATTTATCAAATAGATGACGAGTGGGGGCATTAAACTTGGACCATGACAGGGCCCGTATAATTTTCTTTTGCATGGATTCTAATTTGTGAAGGTAGGTAGGAAAGGTGTTACACCAGATGATGTTACAGTAGTTAAGATGTGGTTCAAAGAGAGTTTTGTATAAGGTAAGTGGAGCATAAAAAGGAAGATAATGACGAAGGTGAAAGAACAGGCCAACATATTTGGATAATTTGTTTAACCGATTGTAGCTGAGATAGGCGCCAGCGCCCCCCGCGACCCCAAAAGGGAATAAGCGGTAGAAAATGGATGGATGTTTAACAGATGGCTAATATGACATTTAAAATTGAGGTATTTGTCAATGATGACTATACTAATAGCAGTATACCGGTATATGCATTCATTTCTAAATTGTCATTGTTTTCCGTCACGTTTTACTTTTATTATTGTATGTTGAATCTGCCCCCAAACCACAGAATTTCCACACCGTGGAATAGGTCAAGTCTATCCTATCCTATCCAACTGTATCAGGTTTTACAAAGAAAAATATATTCTCCTCCTCCTTTTTCTCCGACAATTACAAGTGTAAACAAGGCTGGGAGTGTGTTTGTATGCCAGGAATCGGGTGTCTACGTGTCTGTGAGTACCCAGATGGTGTTTGCTAGCGATGCCGCTTTTTTTGCTTCAATCTTCAATCTTTGGACGCACAGTGTCAACCTTACACACACACACTCACTTCCAGTCGAGTCCCACTCCCCGTCGGTGCGATCCGACCCGACGCGTCGTGCTCAGGCATGACTTTCTCCTCATTACTGCTCCCATCTGGTTGTAGCCGGGTTTAACGGAGACTATGTTCCAGGGCGCCGTCAGTCAATCACTTCCGCTCTCTTCTTCTTCTTCTTCTTCTTCTCCTCTGATTCATTCATGTGCTTTGACGTCTCCTCCTCCCGCTCCCGGCTTTGCAGTTCACCTCTGACCTTTTACCGGATTGATGATGATTCAGGAGGAAAGATTAAACCGCAGACGGTTTGTTTTCGTCTCGGAAACGTCTTGAAATGACAATCGTGTTTGTCACGTAAAGCCAATAAAAATGCCACACATTCGGCTGTTGTTAGCTTTTGGAACAGACATTTTCCAAAGAAGTCCCGAAACAACGTATTGAAAGTTGTACAAAATCTATTCTTGATGCTGGAAATTGTGCTTTTTACATATCGTTTTGTGTGCTTATAGCTTTAAGGCTATCGAGCCGCGTGTCTCAAAGAAACGCTGTTTACCTTTACAGCAGGGGTAGGGAACCTGTGGCTCTTTTGATGACTGCATCTGGCTCTCAGATAAATCTTAGCTGACATTACTCGACACGATAAGTAATGAATAATTCCGCTGGTAATCACAGTGTTAAAAATAACGTTCAAAATATAAAACATTCTCATGCATTTTAATCCATCCATCCGTTTCTACCGCACTTGTTCAAGAAGTCGCATTAATGGTCAAAAGTATTTTATCTATTATTGGTTAGCGTCAGAATAACAACGCTATTAAAAAGAGATGCACGCATTTAGTTGTTGTAATCAGGGAAAGTCCGAATGAAAAAGGAGGCGTAGAATTCTCTTGTCAGAGCGTGGGACGACACTGTACAAGGGTACAGGTCTACGGGTTTCTCCTCATTGAGCTAAATTGAATCCTGTCTCTGTTTAATTCCTTGCTTCTTGTCTGTTTAATAGATGTCATCAGTGTTTGAACCTGACAGTCGTATTGAGTGTGGAAAATATTATACGACTCTCACGGAAATATGGCTCTCTCAGCCAAAAAGGTTCCCGACCCCTGTTTTACACTGTAACGCCGCACCTTTCCAACATAACAGACGCCAAGTGTTGCATGAAACAGGAGTGGGACACGAGGACGCAAACGTTAGCAACACCAGCGTAGCGACATGCTAACATTACACTTGCATTTTGCGAGGTTAACATATTCACCGAAGAAAAACAAAGTTATGATACATAAAAGCTCTTTTGTCCGTAGCTGACTGACGGATAGTCGGCAGAGATGAAGGCTTTATTTTAAGTGTAGTGAAGCCATATGTACATCCATCCATCCATTTTCTACCGCTTGTCCCTTTTGGGGTCACGGGGGTGTGCCGGAGCCTATCTCAGCTGCATTTGGGTGGAAGGCGGGGTACACCCTGGACAAGTCGCTACCTCATCGCAGGGCCAACAAAGATAGACAATATTCACACTCACATTCACACACTAGGGCCAATTTAGTGTTGCCAATCAACCTATTCCCAAATATATATATATATTTTTTTTAAACATTTTGTGTCACCCTCATTTTTTGGACTTGTGTTGTGTTTTCCTGTTTGTGTGGTGTTTTAGTTCCTGTCCCGTACCCTTTTTTCATAAAATATGTAATATTTTTTGTAATGGACAGGCTCCCAGACCTGTTGCTTGATTGGCAACCGGGACACTCCCGCCCTTGTTTGCCAATCAGTGTCCTATTTTCAGCCAAATCATTGCTACGCTCACTGCCTATTGCTTTGTCTAGTACCTTAGCTGCACTCTCCTTCTTTTGTTCTTTTTTCTCTCCGAGTTACGTGTTGTCCCACTCACTTGTGAGTGCGTTTTAGTTCAATATTAATATTACTAAACTCTCCTCCCGGTTTTGATGCACATTAGGGTTGCAACGATTAATCGATTAATGAGATGAAATAAAGGCTTCAAATTATCCATCCAGCCATCCATTTTCTACCGCCTGTGCCTTTCGGGGCCGCAGGGGGTGCTGTAGCCTATCTCAGCTGCATTCGGGCGGAAGGCGTCGTACACCCTGGACAAGTCGCCACCTCATCACAGGGCCAACACAGATAGACAGACAACATTCAGACTCACATTCACACACTAGGGCCAATTTAGTGTTGCCAATCAACCTATTCCTATATATATTTTTTTTAGTTAAAAAATACATTTTGTGTCACTCTTTTTCTGGACTTGTGTTGTGTTTTCCCTTTTGTGTGGTGTTTTAGTTCCTGTCCTGTGCCCTTTTTTCATAAAACATGTAATATTTTTTGTCATGGACAGGTTCCCAGACCTGTTGCTTGATTGGCAACCGGGACACTCCCGCCCTTGTTTGCCAATCAGTCTCCTATTTTCAGCCAAATCATTGCTACGCTGCTCACTGCCTATTGCTTTGTCTAGTACCTTAGCTGCACTCTCCTTCTTTTGTTTTTTTTTCTCTCCGAGTTATGTGTTCCCCCACTCCTTTGTGAGTGTGTTTTGATTAAATATTATTATTACAAAACTCTCCTCCCGGTTTTGATGCACATTAGGGTTGCAACGATTAATCGATTATTGTGATGAAAGAAAAGCTTCAAATTATATCCTGTTGATTGGATTAATCCTTCAATGAATTTAATTAATAATAATTGATAGTATCCGTTGAATATAATCCGTTAAAACATTATTTAGACGGACATCATTTCCACACAAGAGCGTTGGTGTGTGTTGCTAATGTTTGTTGCTCATAAACAGGCTCTAGGGCAGTGGTTCTTAACCTGGGTTCGATCGAACCCTAGGGGTTTGGTGAGTTGGCCTCAGGGGTTCGGCAGAGGTCAAAACACACCCTACTCATCTTCTCAATAAAAACTTCTTCCTATCGGCGTATTACGGATACGTCAACAGCAGAAGTCACACTGATATGCAGGTGTGTAATTTGTTGTGAGTTTATGCAGTTTAGTGTGTTTAGTGTCTATTTTGTTCTTTGAACAAGGTGATGTTCATGCATGGTTCATTTTGTGCACCAGTAAAAAAACATGGTAACACTTTAGGATGGGGGATATATTCATCATTAATTAGTTGCTTATTAACATGAAATTGGCTCTTAACTAGTCATTATTAAGTACTTATTAATGCCTTATTATAACCCAAACCCTTTAACCCTAACCCTAACCGAATAACTCCAAATTAAGTCTTTGTTACTTAAAATATGTTCTCCATACTAAAGTCTTACCAAAAACACATAACTTTGTCTTGAATTTGAAAAAAAAAACATTTTATTTTTCACTAAGAAGGGTTCGGTGAATGTGCATATGAAACTAACGGGGTTTGGTACCTCCAACAAGGTTAAGAACCACTGCTCTAGGGACACATATTACAAATAGAACAGCATTTAAAAAGTAAATTTTGCACAATAGCTCATGAAGCAAGTTCCTATTGGTGGTTTGGTTTTACAAACCCCGAAACCAGTGAAGTTGGCATGTTGTGTAATTCGTAAATAAAAACAGAATACAAAATCCTTTTCAATCTATATTCAATTGAATAGACCCCAAAGAAAAGATACTTAACGTTCGAACTGGAAAACGTTGTTATTTTTGCAAATATTAGCTCATTTGGAATTAGATGCCTGCAACATCTTTCCAAACAGCTGGCACAAGTGGCAAAAAAGACTGAGCAATTTGAGGAATGCTCATCAAACACTTATTTGGAACATCCCTCAGGTTGTCACATCATAATAATCCCCTCAATTCCCCCCAAAAAACGGCTTAACTCGCTGGTCTATAAAGACAATATAACATACATCCGTAAACGTGGATGCATATGCAAAAGTGCAATATATTTATCTGTACAGTGATCTATTTATATCTGCACCTTCCTTTGTAAATGCAAACAGTCTGCACCTTATTGCTCTTTTATCCTGCCCTACAACGAACTAATGTAACAAAATCTCATTCTTGTCCGTACTGTAAAGTTCAAATTTGAATGAAAATAAAGGAAGTCCAAGTCTAAAGTGAACAAGCTAATTGGGAACAGGAGGTTGCCATGATTGGGTAAAAAAGCAACTTCCATGAAATCCCCAGTCGTTCACAAACAAGGACGGGGCGAGGGTCACCGCTTTGTGAACAAATGCCTGAGGAAATTGTCGCACAGTTTAAGAACAACATTTCTCAACCAGTTATTGCAAGGAATTTAGGGATTTCGCCATCTACGGTCCGTAATGTCATCAAAAGTTTCAGAGATTCTGGAAAAATCAGTGCATGTATGTGATGATATTACGGACCTTTGATCCCTCAGGCGGGACTGCATTAACAAGCGACATCAGTGCATAAAGGGTATCACCACATGGGCTCAGGAACACTTCAGAAAACCACTGTCAGCACATTGGTTTTCCCGCCCTTTCAAATGGTGTTATTGTATATCCATGCATGCGCGATACAGATGGATGCATCCCGGAAATATCAGAAGTTGACATACTAGTTGCTCCTGAAAGCCTATTTTCCATAAAACCGACACCCTTCTCCCTCCCTGCGTTCCGAGTTGACGCTTACTTGAAGATGTAAATAGCCACTTGGCAGCCTCCTCTTTTTCCTTCATGACATGGCTGGGTTCCTCTCAAATATGTTGTGCATTTTTTCTGCTCGTCTGGCTATTTCTAAAAATAGTCTCTGCCATGCTCGGTGCAAGGTAGTCACCAATGGTGGGTCATTGCATGTTATATGCTTGCCGATAGGAAGAAAGGGGATTATCCTCACATGCCGGGTTTCATTGCGTGTCACAGATACGTTTATTTGTTTCTGGAAGCTCGGCTGCGCTTCCATTTAATGACTGCCTTTGATGTTTATGTCTTGCGAAAGCCATCCATGTCTGTGAATATTTCCATTCTTCCTGGTCCTTGTAGTCTCAGGGCATCAAATCGAGTTAGTGCTTAGCTCCAGTATACTATCTGGATCCATTCTACAATCTGTGTGTTCCTCGATTTGTTAAGCTGTTGTTGTTGTTGTTGTTGCTTTTTTTCTGAAACCATTTAACATAACATGGAATAAATTATTGCTTTAAAAAAAAAATTGAATTAATAAAACAATGGGAAAATATATTTTGGGGCAAAATCACATAAGAAATGGGATTAAAAATTGTATAAAAATATTAAAATGTAAATATAATTATAGTAAAATTGTGTATTGTTTTTAATTTATTTTGTAATTTAACAAATGGTAAATTTGTTATAGCTGTTTTATTTTATGTACTACAAAATTTGGTGTGTAGTAACGGAATGACTGAAGGGTTAAATAATACCTTTTTTTAAGTATAAACATTTTTATAATTATGGAGGGATTTTTTTTTTCCACTTACGATACGATACCAATACTGGAGCCTTGAGTATTTGCCAATACTGATATTAGCACATAGCGACTTGTCCAGGGTGTACCCCGCCTTCCACCCGATTGTAGCTGAGGGGCACCAGCGACCCCAAAGGGTAGAAAATGGATGGATGGATGGATTAGCACAAACCATACATCCATACTTTAATTATTTTGTAGTGTGGAGAATTAGAAAAGGGTTAATAAAGTAAAACTAGTCAAACAGAGAACAATGGTAGGTATGAAAAACGGCAGATCAACTGGTCTAAAAACGGGTCTATTTAAAGGATAGCGTATACAAATGAGTTTTAAGATGGAACTTAAATGCTTCTACTGAGATAGCGTCTCTAACTGTTTCCGGGATGGCATTCCAGAGTACTGGAAAACTAGAAAACCCTCTAGATTGAATTTGGATTGTGTATGATATATTTTTGACAGGTGTGGTGTTTTACTTTCATAATTTTCTTCCAAAATGCGGCGTGTTGGGACAGCTGGCTTGGTTAGCCGACGATGAATTGGATCAGGATTTGGGAGCCGAATCATTTAAAAAAGGACATTGATGGAATATGGTGTACTAAATGATCAAATGTGAATCAATCAATCAAAGCTTACTTATATAGCCCTATTCACAAGTGTCTCAAAGGGCCGCACAAGCCACAATCACATCCTCGGCTCAGATCCCACTTCAGGGCAAGAAAAAACTCAACCCAATGAGATACAATGAGAAACCTCGGAGGGCTTCGCAGATGTTCAAATGATCAAATTTGGAATCGATGCCACCTGAGCGCCTCCCTAGGCAGGTGTTTCGGGCACGTCCAACCTGTAGGAGGCTACGGTAAGACAAGGACACACTGGGAAGACTATGTCTCCCGGCTGGCTTGGGAATGCCTCGGGATTTCCCGGGAAGAGCTGGACGAAGTGGCTGGAGAGAGGAGAGTCTGGGCTTCCCTGCTTAGGCTGCTGCCTCCGCGACCCGACCTCGGATAAGCGAAAGAAGATGGATGGATGGATGGAATTGAGACATTTAACAAATATATCAATAGTGTGCCGTCAGGGCCAGCAAGGCCTTCTCTGCTGGACTTCTCTGGGCGGTCGGCAAGTTTGCGGCTGAGCCACATCAGAGGGGTCAAAGAGCCGCATGCGGCTCCGGAGCCGCGGGTTGCCGACCCCTGCTGTATAATATTTGGTCATGTGGTGGTTTAAATTGTGGTATTTTGAGAGGTAATCATTGAAGTCTGACATCACTGAAGGCCTCGGTGGAAAAGTACATATGTAAATTGTGTGAAGTGAACCATATTTATATAGCGCTTTTCTCTAGTGACTCAAAGCACTTTTACATCGTAAAACCCAATATCTGAGTTACATTTAAACCATTGTGGGTGGCACTGGGAGCAGGTGGGTAAAGTGTCTTGCCCAAGGACACAACGGCAGGCGTGGCGCAGTGGGAGAGTGGCCGTACGCAACCCGAGGGTCCCTGGTTCAATCCCCACCCAGTACCAACCTCGTCACGTCCGTTGTGTCCTTGAGCAAGGCACTTCACCCTTGCTCCTGATGGGTGCTGGTTAGCGCCTTGCATGGCAGCTCCCTCCATCAGTGTGTGAATGTGTGTGTGAATCGGTAAATGTGGAAGTAGTGTCAAAGTGCTTTGAGTACCTTGAAGGTAGAAAAGCGCTATACAAGTACAACCCATTTATTTATTTACTTATGAAGAAATTTGCGTTCAAAGGACTCTGGCTTATTAGCGATTCCTAAAGCCCAAAAAAAGTCTGCGGGCTATAGAGCGTTTTCCGTTCGGGCTCCAATACTCTGGAATGCCCTCCCGGTAACAGTTCGAGATGCTACCTCAGTAGAAGCATTTAAGTCTCACCTTAAAATTCATTTGTATACTCTAGCCTTTAAATACACCTCCTTTTTAGACCAGTTGATCTGCCGCTTCTTTTCTTTTTCTCCTCTGTCCCCCCCTCCCTTGTGGAGGGGGTCCGGTCCAATGACCATGGATGAAGTACTGGCTGTCCAGAGTCTGGACCCAGGATGGACCGCTCGTCGGGACCCAGGATGGACCGCTCGCTCGCCTGTGTATAGGTTGGGCACATCTCTACGATGCTGATCCAACTCCGCTTGGGATGGTTTCCTGTGGACGGGACTCTCGCTGCTGTCTTGGATCCGCTTTGAACTGAACTCTCGCGGCTGTGTTGGAGCCAGTATGGATTGAACTTTCACAGTATCATGTTAGACCCGCTCGAAATCCATTGCTTTCGGTCCCCTAGAGGGGGGGGGTTTGCCCACATATGAGGTCCTCTCCAAGGTTTCTCATAGTCATCATTGTCACTGGCGTCCCACTGGGTGTGAGTTTTCCTTGCCCTTATGTGGGTTCTTCCGCGGATGTCGTAGTCTTGGTTTGTACAGTCCTTTGAGACCTTTGTGATTTAGGGCTATATAAATAAACATTGATTGATTGATTGATTGACTTAGATAGCGGAAGCGGGGATCGAACCTGGAACCCTCAGCTTGCTGGCACGGCCACTCTACCAACCGAGCTATACCGCCCCAATGTATATCTTTGGCCCTACTACGATACTAATTACATTTTTTCAGAACCACATACATCAGGAACGAGTTAACCTGTGTGTTGTGTTCAAGCTTCCAGTTTCTGTTTTAACGTCTCCATCCTTCACTGTTATCGCCTCACATCGCAGCCGACAGAGTTAACACCGGTGACGCTTTCATGAATGGAAGTGTTTACGAGCGTGACGTAACTCGACAGGAAGGGAGAAGGGTTGACTCATGCGGGCGAGGGGCGGGTGTGAAGCCAGGATGTGAGCCATTTTCAATTTTGCTCATGTCCCATTTCTTTCCCCCTCACTCCTGGCTTGGATTTAACCTCCCCTATGCCCCAAAACAGTGTTTTTCAACCTTTTTGGAGCCAAGGCACATTTTTTTTGCATTGAAAAAATGCGGAGGTACACCACTAGCAGAAATCATTAAAAAACTAAACTCATTTGACTGTAAAAAGTTGTTGTCGCAATAGTTGCATCGCTATAGCTCTTGTCTCAAAGTAGGTGTACTGTCACCACCTGTCACATCACACCCTGACTTATTTTCACTTATTCGCTGTTTTCTTGTGTGTAATGTTTTAATTCTTGTCTTGAGCTCCTATTTTGGTGGCTTTTTCTCTTTTTTAGGTATTTTCCTGTAGCAGTTTCATGTCTTCCTTTCAGCGATATTTCCCGCATTTACTTTGTTTTAGCAATCAGGAAAATTTCAGTTGTTTGTATCCGTCTTTGTGGGGAGATTGTTCATTGTCGTGTCATGTTCGGATGTACTTTGTGGACGCCGTCTTTTCTCCACAGTAAGTCTTTGCTGTCGTCCAGCATTCTGTTTTTGTTTACTTTGTAGCCAGTTCAGTTTTAGATTGGTTCTGCAAAGCCTTCCCTAAAGCTTCAATGCCTTTTCTTAGGGGCACTCACCTTTTGTTTATTTTTGGTTTAAGCATTAGACACCTTTTTACCTGCACACTGCCTCACACTGTTTCCGGCATCTACAAAGCAATTAGCTACCGGCTGCCACCTACTGATATGGAAGAGTATTACATGGTTACTCTGCCGAGCTCTAGACCAGTGGTTCTCAACCTTTTTTCAGTGATGTACCCTCACTTTCAGATTTATTAAATTGTATAACAGTGCAAAATATTGCTTATTTGTAGTGGTCTTTCTTGAACTATTTGGAAAAAAAGATACAAAAATAACTAAGAACTTGTTGAAAAATAAACAAGTGATTCAATTATAAATAAAGATTTCTACACATAGAAGTAATCATCAACTTAAAGTGCCCTCTTTGGGGATTGTAATAGAGATCCATCTGGATTCATGAACATAATTCTAAACATTTCTTCACAAAAAAAGAAATCTTTACCATCAATATTTATGAAACATGTCCACAAAAAATGTAGATGTCAACACTGAATATTGCATTGTTGCATTTCTTTTCACAGTTTATGAACTTACATTCATATTTTGTTGAAGTATTATTCAATAAATATATATATAAAGGATTTTTGAATTGTTGCCATTTTTAAGAATATTTTTTAAAAATCTCACGTACCCCTTGGCATACCTTCAAGTACCCCCATTTGAGAACCACTGCTCTATAGACACTCAACAACAACACATCATTTGCAGACTATAATTACTGGTTTGCAAAAAATATTTTTAACACAAATAGGTTAAATTAGTTCATCTCCCACGGCACACCAGACAGTATCTCCCGGCACACTAGTGTGCTGCGGCACAGTGGTTGAAAAATACTGCCCTAAAAGACGAGAATATCTCTGCTTCTCTGCTGAAATTGTCTATGTGTGTGTGTGTGTGTGTGTGTGTGTGTTTTTGTGTCCGGACCCCCTCATACTCGTGTGTGCATTTCCACCGAGCTTCCATACATCCGTGAGGCTGAGTCGTTCTGACAGCGTCGGCCGCAAAAAGAAGCGTTGTCCTCAGACCAAAAAGTCTCCCAGCTCTGCTGCTGTTTAGTCGTGGATGGGTGGGCGGACACATTGTCTCCAAAAGCCAGTGAAGCGGAGTGTGCTTTATCTCTTTCAACATGCTGCCCCAAGACGACTCCGTGCGGACATACACGTGTGTCCGACGCGTGTACGTGCACGTGCACCTTGTCCACCGTGTTCTTAAAAGCGTCGGTTTTGAGAGTATCAGGTGAGACTAGAACAGTGGTTCTTAACCTTGTTGGAGGTACAGAACCCAATTAGTTTCATATGCGCATTCACCGAACCCTTCTTAGTGAAAAATAAAATGTTTGTTTTTCAAATTCAAGACAAAGTTGTGTTTTTGGTAACACTTTAGTATGGAGAACATATTCTAAGTAACAAATACTTAATTTAGAGTTATTTGGTTAGGGTTAGGGTTATAATGAGGCCATGCCGAATAAGGTATTAATAAGTACTTAATGATGACTGATACAGTGGGGCAAAAAGGTTTTTAGTCAGCCACCGATTGTGCAAGTTCTCCCACTTAAAATGATGACAGAGGTCTGTAATTTTCATCATAGGTACACTTTAACTGTGAGAGACAGAATGTGAAAAAAAAAAATCCAGGAATTCACATTGTAGGAATTTTAAAGAATTTATTTGTAAATTATGGTGGAAAAAAAGTATTTGGTCAACCATTGAAAGCTCTCACTGATGGAAGGAGGTTTTGGCTCAAAATTTCACGATACATGGCCCCATTCATTCTTTCCTTAACACGGATCAATCGTCCTGTCCCCTTAGCAGAAAAACAGCCCCAAAGCATGATGTTTCTACCCCCATGCTTCACAGTAGGGATGGTGTTCTTGGGATGCAACTCAGTATTCGTATTCCTCCAAACACGACGAGTTGAGTTTATACCAAAATGGATACATGGATGATACAGCAGAGGATTGGGAGAATGTCATGTGGTCAGATGAAACCAAAATAGAACTTTTTGGTATAAACTCAACTCGTCGTGTTTGGAGGAAGAAGAATACAGAGTTGCATCCCAAGAACACCACACCTACTGTGAAGCATGGGGGTGGAAATATCATGCTTTGGAGCTGTTTTTCTGCTAAGGGGACAGGACGATTGATCCGGGTTAAGGAAAGAATGAATGGGGCCATGTATCGTGAGATTTTGAGCCAAAACCTTCTTCCATCAGTGAGAGATTTGAATGGTTGACCAAATACTTATTTTCCACCATAATTTACAAATAAATTCCTACAATGTCAATTCCTGGATTTTTTTTTTTCACATTCTGTTCCTCACAGTTGAAGTGTACCTATGATGAAAATTACAGACCTCTGTCATCATTTTAAGTGGGAGAACTTGCACAATCGGGGGCTGACTAAATACTTTTTTGCCCCACTGTATGTTACTAATTTGAATGTTAATAAGCCACTAATTAATGGTGAATATGTTCCCGATACTAAAGTGTTACTATGTTTTTTTACTGGTGCACAAAATAAACCGTGCATGAACATCACCTTGATCAAAGAACAAAACCAACACAGTGCATAAACGCACAACAAATTACACACCTGCAGATCAGTGTGACTTCTGCTTTTGCCGTATCCGTAATACCCTAATAGGGAGAAGTTTTTATTGACACGATGAGTCGGGTGTGTTTTGACCTCCGCCGAACCCCTGAGGCCGACTCACCGAACCCCTAGGGTTTGATCGAACCCAGTTTAAGAACCACTGGACTAGAGGCTTCGGTGGTCTTTTCTCAGACCGCTTTTGCAAGGTTACCCAACCACAATATTATTCAATGGAATGGATAATTTAGCTCAGTTTAATTTTGTGAATTTGAATCGGATCGCAAACAGAAAGTACAAAACCCGAAGCCAGAGAAGTTGGAACGCTGTGTAAATGGTAAATAAAAACAGAAAAAAATAATGCGGAAATCCTTTTCAACTTATATTCAATTGAGTTGACTGCAAAGAACTTAGGATTTAATGGCAGCAACACATTGCAAAAAAGCTGGCATGGGGACATTTTTACCACTGTGTTACATGGCCTTTCCTTTTAACAACACTCAGTAAATGTTTGGGAACTGAGGAGACAGGTAATTGCTCTGCTTTCCAGCAACACTCAGTAAATGTTTGGGAACTGAGGAGACAGGTAATTGCTCTGCTTTCCAGCAATCGCCTCTTGTAGTTGCTTTTTAGCCATCCGCTCTGGTCTCCGTTTCGCTTTCGCTCGTGGTCGTGCTCGGGCGCGGGTTCTCTCTCCACTATCAACCACTCCAACAGCCTCCTTCCCGGCTGCTGGCCTTTTACGGAGTGACAGGTGATCAGACAAACACGCTCAGGTGGGCCTACTAAGCACCTGTCGCCGATCTCGGAGCCGGCCCCGGCACACCCTTCCTTGCTGCAGGTCCGCAGGCCACGCCCCCTCACACCACGTATTTGTGATATTGTAATTATAAGCGCTAACGCAGACAAACTATTAAAAGCAACGCCATAATCACAAGCTTTTATGCCAATGTCGTCATGATCGACTGGTCAGCTGCTTCCTCACTTCCTTACTCGTGATGCGTATAAAATCAAACACGTTTGAAATTATTGCGCTACCTATGCTTAAAGTGATCTAAATACGCAAATATTAAATTCATCCATCCATTTTCTACCGCTTGTCCCTTTCGGGGTCGCAGGGGGTGCTGGCACGTTAATACACTGACACGCAACATCCAGATTCCCATCATGCACTGCTTCAAAGCTACGGCAAGTAGTAATGTCCAAAAACATAACTAAGACGAAGCAGAAGAACGAAAAAGAGACATGGCGACGACGAGTAAGAAGAAGAAGTACGCTTGCACGTTCCAAAATGATTGGGAAAAATAATTTCAGTTCATCCAGGACAGCTCGAAGGGGAAGGGATACGCTGACTGCAAATTTTGTAGATCAGACTTCTCCATTGAAGACAATATTATATATATATATACATATATAAATAAGAAATACTTGAATATATATACACCCTCCACTACCCACACCCCACACCTCAAACCCCCTCAATCTCCCGAATTTGGAGGTCTCAAGGTTGGCAAGTATGACTATCGCCACACCAGCATCACACTTGCCCTAGGGCAGACAGAAATTAAATGTTTTATTATAATTATAAAATTAAAAAATAACATTATTTGGCGACGAGGAGTAAGAAGAAGTATGTTTGCAAGTTCCAATATGACTGGAAAAAATACAAACCCTGTTTCCATATGAGTTGGAAAATTGTGTTAGATGTAAATATAAATGGAATACAATGATTTGCAAATCCTTTTCAACCCATATTCAGTTGAATATGCTACAAAGAGAACATATTTGATGTTCAAACTGATAAACTTTTTTTTTTTTTTGCAAATAATCATTAACTTTAGAATTTGATGCCAGCAACACGTGACAAAGAAGTTGGGAAAGGTGGCAATGAATACTGACAAAGTTGAGGAATGCTCATCAAACACTTATTTGGAACATCCCACAGGTGTGCAGGCTAATTGGGAACAGGTGGGTGCCATGATTGGGTATAAAAGCAGCTTCCACGAAATGCTAAGTAATTCACAAACAAGGATGGAGTTAGGGTCACCACTTTGTATGCAAATTGTCGAATAGTTTTAGAACATTTCTCAACGAGCTATTGCAAGGAATTTAGGGATTTTACCATCTACGGTCCGTAAAATCATCAAAAAGTTCAGAGAATCTGGAGAAATCACTGCACGTAAGCGATGATATTACGGACTTTGGATCCCTCAGGCGGTACTGCATCAAAAACCAGTGTGTAAAGGATATCACCACATGGGATCAGGAACCCAACTACAGTTGGTCGCTACAACTGTTAGTCAAAATTAAAACTCTAGCTAAACCCATTCATCAACAATATCCTGAAACGCCTCCGACGTGGCTGGGCCCGAGCTCACCTAGGATGGACTGATGCAAAGTGGAAAGGTGTTCTGTGGTCTGACGAGTCCACATTTCAAATTGTATTTGGAAACAGAGGACGTGGTGTCCTCCAGAACAAAGAGGAAAATAACCATTCAGATTTTTATAGGCGCAAAGTTCAAAAGCCAGCATCTGTGATGGTATGGGGGTGTATTAGTCCCCAAGGCATGGGTAACTTACACATCTGTGAAGGCACCATTAATGCTGAAAGGTCCATACAAGTTTGGGAGCAACATATGTTGTCATCCAAGCAACGTTATCATGGACGCCCCTGCTTATTTCAGCAACACAAGTGTTACAACAGCGTGGCTTTGTAAAAAAAGAGTACGGGTACTTTCCTGGCCCGCCTGCAGTCCAGACCTGTCTCCCATCGAAAATGTGTGGCACATTATGAAGCGTAAAATACGACAGCGGAGACCCCGGACTGTTGAACGACTGAAACTTTGCATAAAACAAAAATGGGAAAGAATTCCACTTTTAAAGCGTCAACAATTAAATTCCTCAGTTCCCAAACCTTTATTGAGTGTTTTTAAAAGAAAAGGTGATGTAACACAGTGGTGAACATGCCCTTTCCCAACTACTTTGGCACGTGTTGCAGCCATGAAATTCTAAGTTAATTAGTATTAGCAAAAAAAAAAAATGTATGACTTTGAACATTTTACCCATCCATCCATCCATTTTCTACAGCTTATTCCCTTTGGGGTCGCGGGGGGCGCTGGTGCCTATTTACCCGTTTTTATCAATTTATCAATTTACTGGTCGAAATGAGTCCAACCGGTAGGAGGCCACGGGGAAGACCTAGGACACGTTGAGAAGACTATCTCTCCCCGCTGGCCTGGGAACGCCTCGGGATCCCCCGGGAAGAGCTAGACGAAGTGGCTGGAGAGAGGAAAGTCTGGTCTTCCCTGCTTAGGCTGCTGCCCCCGCGACCCGACCTCGGATAAGCGGAAAAAGATGGGTGGATGGATGAAGTTTGAACATCAAATACCTTGTCTTTGTAGTCCATTCAATTGAATATGGGTTGAAAAGGATTCGCAAATCATTGTATTCCGTTTATATTTACATCTAACACAATTTCCAAACTCATATGGAAACGGGGTTTGTCGTAGCGTTTTGGCAAAGTAAGAGTTTGCATGCAGCATTTAACTCTTAACTGCATGTGCTGTTATAAACGGACCAGTAACAGCAACACACACACACACACACACACACACACACACACACACACACACACACACACACACTACTGATGACATTGATTGGCTGCACGTGATCCGCATTAGTGTGTTGACCTAGCAGTTTCAATTTGTGTGGCGTTGGAGTTGTCCGACTGTGTTCGCAGCCATGAACGCATCACCCGGCAGAGCCAAGTGTGTGGGTCTTTTGGTGCAAATGTGAGAGAGACCGGCTGCTGTCAACGTGATGTATAGTTTGTTTGTTTTGGTGTGATTACAGCTAAAACGTGACTATTTTTGCTAA
Source organism: Nerophis ophidion (assembly GCF_033978795.1). Lineage (NCBI taxonomy): Eukaryota > Metazoa > Chordata > Actinopteri > Syngnathiformes > Syngnathidae > Nerophis > Nerophis ophidion. Next base: position 70,532,823 of record NC_084614.1, read on the forward strand.
ATAATAGTTTTGGTGCTGATGTTGTTTTGACTTTGATTAGTTTTGTTCAACTTAATGATTCTTAATGCAGACCAACGCCCTTAAAACTGCCCTGCAGATGTCGTCATGTTGTCACCTGCCACTCACAGAGTTGCATCAGAAAATAAATGTGTTTATTTTGTTTAGTGTTGGTGGATTTAGATTCTGTGCGCTGCATAGACTTTTCGTGCACGGAGGAATCGGGAGTCACGCGCAATTGTGCAGGCGTGCACGTCTGAGAGAATGTTGGTCATCACTCGTGTTTTTCCGGACGGAAGCAAATCGCAACAACATCGCACTTAAAAACATGCGATGTTTGGGAATATTTCGCTTTTATTTTGTGCAAAACCCAAAACCGGGGAAGTTGGCAAGTTGTGTAATTCGCAAATAAAAACAGAATACAACGAATTGCAAATCCTTTTCAACTTATATTGAATTGAATAAACTGCAAAGACAATATATTTATTAATGTTCGAAGTGAGAAACAAATTTTTTTTTGCAAATAATCATTAACTTAGAATTTCATGGCAGCAACATATTGCAAAAAAGTGTGCACAGGGGCATTTTTACCGCTGTGTTATATGGCCTTTCCTTTTATCAACACTCAGTAAACGTTTGGGAACTAAGGAGACCAATTTTTGAAGCTTTTCAGATGGAACTCTTTCCCATTCTTGCTTGATGTACAGCTTAATTTTTCAATGTGAGACAGGTCTGGACTACAGACAGGCCAATCTAGTACCCGCACTCTTACTATGAAGCCCCGCTGTTGTGACACATGGTTTGACATTGTCTTGCTGAAATAAGCAGGGGCGTCCATGATAATGTTGCTTGAATGGCAACATAATATTGTTCCAAAACCTGTATGTACCTTTCAGCATTAAAAGCGCCTTCACAGATGTGTAAGTTACCCATGCTTTTGGCAGTAATACACCCCCATACCATCACAGAACCCGGATGGTTCTTTTCCTCTTTGTTCCGGAGGACACAATTTCCAGTTTCCTAAAACAATTTGAAATGTGGACTCGTCAGACCAGAGAACACTTTTCCACATTGCATCAGTCCATCTTAGATGAGCTTGGGCCCAGTGAAGTCTGCAGCGTTTCTGGGTGTTGTTGATAAATGGTTTTCGCTTTTCATAGTAGAGTTTTAACTTGCACTTACAGAAATAGCGACCAACTGTAGTTACTGACAGTGGTTTTCTGAAGTGTTCCTGAGCCCATGGGTGACATCCTTTACACACTGATGTCGGTTTTTGATGCAGTGTTGCCTGAGGAATCGAAGGTCCGTAATATCATTGTTTATGTGCAGTGATTTCTCCAGATTCTCTGAACCTTTTGATGATATTACGGACCAGAGATGGTGAAATCCCTAAATTCCTTGCAATGGCTGGTTGAGAAATGTTGTTCACAAAGTGGTGACCCTCGCCCCATCCTTTTTTGTGAATGACTGAGCATTTCATGGAAGCTGCTTTTATACCCAATCATGGCACCCACCTGTTCCCAATTAGCCTGCACACCTGTGGGATGTTCCAAATAAGTGTTTGAAGTGAATTGTGAATTATATTTATATAGCGCTTTTTCTCTAGTGACTCAAAGCACTTTACATAGTGACACCCAATACCTAAGTTACATTCAAACCAGTGTGGGTGGCACTGGGAGCAGGTGGGTAAAGTGTCTTGCCCAAGGACACAACGGCAGTGACTAGGATGGCGGAAGCGGGACTCGAACCTGCAACCCTCAAGTTGCTGGCATGGCCACTCTACCAACCGAGCTAAACCGCCTCAACTTTCTCAGTCTTTTTTGCCACTTGTGCCAGCTTTTTTGAAACATGTTGCAGGCATCAAATTCCTAATGAGCTAATATTTGCAAATAATAACGTTTTCCAGTTTGAACGTTAAGTATCTTGTCTTTGCAGTCTATTCAATTGAATATAGGTTGAAAAGGATTTGCAAACCCTTATATTTTGTTTTAATTCACAATATGCACAACGTGCCAACTTCACTGGTTCTGGGGTTGATAAAAGACATGAGGGCCTCACTCATTTTGCAAAGCGGAGCTCTTTTTTTATAATGTAAATTTAAAGCGGAGGGATGATGTCAGACATTTGGAGGATGTGAGCTCAACAACGCGCCCCCCTGCCCCCAGCCCTTAAGTCACAGTTGTTGTTTTTTTTAAATCACGTTCATGAAGTGAAGCCGGGGATGTTGTTACTGCTGCAAATAAACACGAATAAAGTAGTCGTTCTGCAAGGAAAGGAGTCAAGTAAAGTCGGTGCCCGCCGGTGTCTATCGACAGACGGCGGAGCTCGGAGACGTTCTGGGTGTTGCCAGAACATTGTTGTTAGGTAAGTTGTGGAAATCCCAGGCAAATTTAAAGGAGAACTGCACTTTTTGGGGAATGCTGATACAGATGTATTTAAAAAAAAAAAAACATTCTGAATATTAAATAAATGCAATCAAGAGTTTGCTTACAATGGGGGCCGCTCTATTGTGCCTATAAACCCTTAAAAAAACACCCAAACACCTCCATTAAGGTTTTATATACATGATGTAAGTACGTATGTAATGTAGTAACGGCCATGTTTATGTTTAATATTTATGTATTTTGCTTATTTTAAGCATATGCGGCGCATTAATTTCAAACTTTCAATTTTTTTTCACTACATCAAGTGAAGTGAAGTGAATTATATTTATATAGTGCTTTTTCTCTAGTGACTCAAAGTGCTTTACATAGTGAAACCCAATATCTAAGTTACATTCAAACCAGTGTGGGTGGCACTGGAAGCAGGTGGGTAAAGTGTCTTGCCCAGGGACACAACGGCAGTGACTAGGTTGGCATAAGTGGGAGTCGAACCTGCAACCCTCAATTTGCTGGCACGGCCACTCTACCAACCGAGCTAAACCGCCACACAATTGATTGTTGCTCAGTGCGGACTGCATGAGAGCCAATATACATAATTAAACATCACTTACAGTACAAAGTCTGCTGTCATTAGGATGTCAACTGCTAGGATGTTTATATATTTGTTACAGTTGTACAGGAGGAAGGAGATGGCACAGACAGGAGAGATGTTGTTTAATTCTGTTTAATTATTATATATACACAATGTATAATAATGTGAAGTGAATTGCATTTATATAGTGCCTTTCTCTAGTGACCCAAAGCGCTTTCCATAGTGAATCCCAATATCTAAGTTACATTTAAACCAGTGTGGGTGGCACTGGGGGCAGGTGGATAAAGTGTCTTGCCCAAGAACACAACTGCAGTGACTAGGATGGCGGGAGCGGGAATCGAACCTGGAACCCTCAAGTTGCTGGCACGGCCACTCTACCAACCGGGCTAAACCGCTCCACAATTGATTGTTGCTCAGTGCGGACTGCATGAGAGCCAATATACATAATTAAACATCACTTACAGTACAAAGTCTGCTGTCATTAGGATGTCAACTGCTAGGATGTTCATATATTTGTTACGGTTGTACTGGAGGAAGGAGATGGCACAGACAGGAGAGATGTATTTTTAATTCTGTTTAATTATTATATATACGCAATGTATAATAATGTGAATTGAATTGCATTTATATAGCGCCTTTCTCTAGTGACTCAAAGCGCTTTCCATAGTGAATCCCAATATCTAAGTTACATTTAAACCAGTGTGGGTGGCACTGGGGCAGTTGGATAAAGTGTCTTGCCCAAGAACACAACTACAGTGACTATGATGGCGGGAGCGGGAATCGAACCTGGAACCCTCAAGTTGCTGGCACGGCTACTCTAACAACCGAGCCATGCCGCCCCGCTACGCGGCTACATAATGAGAAATGAAGTGTGTGAACTAATCCAAATAGGTGTATGGTGTGCGACTATGCGTGTGGATTAACTGTTGTGTGTTACCGGGAGTTTGCAGGCTCAAAGGTTCGTGAGACAGGCAGGTAGTCGGGGGCGATAGTGAGGCGTCAGGATCCGGGACCAGGCGGAAAAATCAAGATCCAAGAAGCAGACTGAGAACCAGAAGGAATATGGGGAGACGGAACTCACAGGTCGTGACGCGGGAACGGAGGAATTGCTGCTGGACGACAACAAGGAAAACACGAGACAAGTGAAACACGGTGGGGAAGCAAACACAGAGAGAGCATAGAGCTGGATTGGTTTGGCTTACTGTATGTGACAAGTGTCACTTTGGCCCCCTAGACACATTTTTTCTCTCAATGTGGCCCCCGAGTCAAAATATTTGCCCAGCTGTGTGTTAGATGATGTCTGTGTGCACTTCACTGACATCCTCCTGGTTTGGACGAGTCAGCAGGTGCGGTGACCTTTCTGCATTCCTCGGCTGGTGGACATAAAACATTTCAATCGGTCAGCAGCGGCTGACTTGCCACCGCCCGTGTCACAACCCCGGCCTGATAGCGGGATCAGTGTTTTTCAACCTTCTTTTAACCAAGGCACATTTTTTTTCATTGAAAAAAATACCGACACACACCACCAGCAGAAACGTAAAAAAAATTAAACTCCACCAGGTTGTCTTTTTTTTTTTTTAGTTTGTTGTTTTCCTGCGTGTGGTGATTTAGTTCCTGTTTTGCGCTGCTATTTTGGTGGCTCTTCCTGTTTTGTTGGTGTTTTCCTGTACCAGCTTCACGCCTTCCGTTGAGCGCTATTGCCTGACCTGCTTTGATTTGGCAAACAAAACTACTTCAGTTGTGGGGACATTGTTGATTGTCATGTCATATATGGACATACACTTAAGTCTTTGCTGTCGTCCAGCATTCGGTTTTTGTTTACTTTGTAGCCAGTGTTGTACAAACCCCGTTTCCATATGAGTTGGGAAATTGTGTTGGATGTAAATATAAACGGAATACAATTATTTGCAAATCCTTTTCAACCCATATTCAATTGAATGCACTACAAAGACAAGATATTTGATGTTCAAACTCATAAACTTTACTTTTTTTTGCAAATAATAATTAACTTTGAATTTCATGGCTGCAACACGTGCCAAAGTAGTTGGGAAAGGGCATGTTCACCACTGTGTTACATCACCTTTTCTTTTAACAACACTCAATAAATGTTTGGGAACTGAGGAAACTATTTGTTGAAGCTTTGAAAGTGGAATTCTTTCCCATTCTTGTTTTATGTAGAGCTTCAGTCGTTCAACAGCCAAGGGATTCCGCTGTCGTATTTTAAGCTTCATAATGCGCCACACATTTTCGATGTGAGACAGGTCTGGACTGCAGGTCTGCCAGGAAAGTACCCGCACTCTTTAACTACAAAGCCACGCTGTTGTAACACGTGGCTTGGCATTTTGTTGCTGAAATAAGCAGGAGCGTCCATGATAACGTTGCTTGGATGACAACATATGTGGCTCCAAAACCTGTATGGACCATTCAGCATTATTGGTGCCTTCACGGATGTGTAAGTTACCCATGCCTTTGGCACTAATACACCCCCATACCATCACAGATGCTGGCTTTTGAATTTTGCGCCTATAAAAATCCGGATGGTTATTTTCCTCTTTGTTTCGGAGGACACCACATCCACAGTTTCCAAATATAATTTGAAATGTGGACTCGTCAGACCACAGAACACTTTTCCATCTTAGATGATCTCGGGCCCAACGAAGCCGGCAGTGTTTCTGGTTATTGTTGATAAATGGGTTTTGCTTTGCATAGTAGAGTTTTAACTTGCACTTACAGATGTAGCGACCAACTGTAGTTACTGACAGTGGTTTTATGAAGTGTTCCTGAGCCCTTGTGGTGATATCCTTTACACACTGATATCAGTTTTTGATGCAGTGCCGCCTGAGGGATCAAAGGTCCGTAATATCATCGCTTACGTGTAGTGACTTCCCCAGATTCTCTGAACCTTTTGATGATTTTACGGGCCGTAAAATTACTTGCAATAGCTCGTTGAGAAATGTTGTTCTAAAACTGTTCGACAATTTGCTTACAAATTGGTGACCCTCACCCCATCCTTGTTTGTGAATTAGTATTTCATGGAAGCTGCTTTTATACCCAATCATGGCACCCACCTGTTCCCAATTAGTCTGCACACCTGTGGGATGTTCCAAATAAGTCTTTGATGAGGATTCCTCAACTTTATCAGTATTATTGCCACCTTTCCCAACTTCTTTGTCACGTGTTGCTTGCATCAAATTCTAAAGTTAATGATTATTTGCACAAAAAAAAATGTTTATCAGTTTGAACATCAAATATGTTGTCTTTGTAGCATATTCAACTGAATATGGGTTGAAAATGATTTGCAAATCATTGTATTCCGTTTATATTTACATCTAACACAATTTCCCAACTCATATGGAAACGGGGTTTGTATATTTGATGGTGGTGTGATGGGTGATGAGCCAAGGAGACGCCAAGAGGAATCGTCGAACAAAAAGCTTTATTTTGTCTCAGCGAGCCTCAGACAGGACCTGCAGGTATCCTGGAGAAGAATTAGGCCAAATCTCTTCGCCTGTCCTGTGGGACAACTGTCCTTTAAATACCGTTCCTGTAGACCGCCACTCTCTGTGGGTCTAGTCTTGGTGCCGACCAGTCTGACCAACACACAGTTTGTTGCTTCATCAGTCAACCTATTTCCTGTGGTCAGTTTGGGTCCGGTGACCTCTGGCAGGGCAGCATGGTGGAATACGAAAGGTCCTGAGTCCTGAGTAGTCCTGGGTTCAATTCCGGGCTCGGGATCTTTCCGTGTGGAGTTTGCATGTCCTCCCCGTGACTGCGTGGGTTTCCTCCGGGTACTCCGGCTTCCTCCCACCTCCAAAGACATGCACCTGGGGATAGGTTGATTGGCAACACTAAATTGACCCTAGTGTTTGAATGTGAGTGTGAATGTTGTCTGTCTGTCTGTGTTGGCCCTGCGATGAGCTGGCGACTTGTCCAGGGTGTACCCCACCTTCCGCCCGATTGTAGCTGAGATAGGCACCAGCGCCCCCCGCGACCCCAAAAGGGAATACGCGGTAGGAAATGGATGGATGGATGGATGGACCTCCGACACCTATCCTCTGTCCCTTTGTGGAACTTAAACCAGATGTTGCTAAGGTCTTTAATCTTATTTCTAAACCCCGACAACTACATTCTTGTGATTCCCACTTTGACCTTAGTATATGACTGCTTTTAAAGGATCATATGACCAGCTGCAAACACAAGCCACTTCCAGTCCAATCAGACAATTATACCTGATAAAATTAACCACACCAGTTCAGTTTTACTTTCGTTTTGCTTAGCCATCCCTATGCTTCAGTGCCTTTTCCTAGCGGGACTTGCCATTTGTTCATTTTTGGTTTAAGCGTCGCACACCTTTTACCCTGCACACTGTCTCACGCTGTGATCTGCATATTGGGATCGCGACAAACCGTCCTTGACGCGTTCCGATTCCTACAAAGCAACGAACTACCTGCTGCCACCTACTGATATGGAGTATTACATGGTCACCCTGCCGAACTCTATACAGCACGGGCACTCGACAACGGCACATTATTTGCAGAATATAATTATTGATTTGCAAATAATATTTTTTGGACCAATTAGGTGAAGTTGCATAATTTCCCACGGCACACCAGACAATCTCAGTGGTTGAAAAACACTGAGCTAGATGCTAACACCTGCCTTACAGGGTGTGGTGTGTGTATATATATATATATATATATATATATATATATATATATACAGGACTGTCTCAGAAAATTTGAATATTGTGATAAAGTCCTTTATTTTCTGTAATGAAACTAAAAACATGAAAATATCATACATTCTGGATTCATTACACATCAACTGAAATATTGCAAGCCTTTTATTATTCTAATATTGCTTATTATGGCATACTGCTTAAGAAAACTCCAAAATTCTATCTCAAAAAATTTGAATATTTCCTCACACAAAGTTAAAAAAAAAAGATTTGTAACAGCAAAACAAAATCAATGCACTCAGTACTTGGTTAGGAATCCTTTCGCATGGATTACTGCATCAATGCAGCGTGGCATGGAGGCAATCGGCTTGTGGCATTGCTGAGGTGTTATGGATGCCCAGGATGCTTCAATAGCGGCCTTTTGCTCATTTGCATTATTGGGTCTGGTGTCTTTCAGCTTCTTCTTCACAATACCCCACAAATTCTCTATAGGGTTCAGATCAGGGGAGTTTGCAGGCAAATGGAGGACAGTAATGCCATGGTCAGTACACCAGTTACTGGTGGTTTTGGCACTGTGGGCAGGTGCCAGATCATGCTGGAAAATTAAATCATCATCTGCATAGAGCTTTACAACAGATGGAAGCATGGAGTGCTCTTGGTACAGTACACAGCTGCATTGACTCTGGACTTGATGAAACACAGTGGACCAAAACCAGCAGCTGACATGGCTCCCCAAACCATTGCTGACTGTGGGAACACACTGGATTTCAAGCAACTTAGATTTTGCTCCTCTCCAGCCTTCCTCCAGACTAAAGCGCTTTGACTTCCAAATGAAATACAAAATTTGCTTTTGTCTGAAAACAGGACTCTGGACCACTCTGCAACTGTTCATCAGTCAGACGCTTCTTCCGTTGTCTAGAGTTCAGGAGTGGCTTGACCATGGGAATACGGCTGTTGTAGCTGTATCTGTTTAAAAGCTCTATGTTAATGCATCAGTGTACTGTGTACGGTACACTGGTGCAGGACAATCGAGGACAGTAATGCCATGGTCAGTACACCGTACTGGCATTACATTACTGCCATGGCAATACTGTCCTCGATTGTCCTGCCAACTCCCCTGACCTGAACCCCATAGAGAATTTGTGGGGTATTGTGAAGAAGAAGCTGAAAGACACCAGACCCAATAATGCAAATGAGCTAAAGGCCGCTATTGAAGCATCCTGGGCATCCATAACACCTCAGCAATGCCACAGACTGATTTCCTCCATGCCACGCTGCATTGATACAGTAATCCGTGCTAAAGGATTCCCAACCAGGTACGGAGTGCATTAATTGACATTTTTAAATGTTTGATTTTGTTTTACTGTTAAAACTCTTCTTTTTTTACTTGGTCGAAGGAAATAATTAATTTTTTTTAGATAGGATTTTTGAGTTTTCTTAAGCTGTATGCCATAATCAGCAATATTAAAATAATAAAAGGCTTGCAATATTTCAGTTGATGTGTAATGAATCCAGAATGTATGACACGTTCATGTTTTTAGTTGCATTACAGAAAATAAAGGACTTTATCACAATATTCAAATTTTCTGAGACAGTCCTGTATATGTATGTATATATATATATATATATATATGTGTGTGTGTGTGTGTGTGTATATATATATGTATGTGTGTATATATATATATATATATATATATATATATATATATATATATATATATATATATATATATATATATATATACATATATATATGTGTGTGTATATGTATGTGTGTGTATGTATATATACATACAGTATATATATATATATATATATATATATATATAATCTTCTAATAAACTTCACATGTTCTCCTCCCTCATCTGGTTAGCTCATGTTTTATGGATGCTAAGTGGTAAAGGATTTACAAGGAGTTTGCTTCACTCGTCCCCCGGTGCTCGCACTTGAAATATTCATTTTAAGGCGCTCCGTGCCTCTCGGCGTTGCCCCCCCTCGAGGGTCCTGTGTTACATTATGCTTATATTTGTTGTGTTTTGATATTTCACACGTTCTCGCTTTACAAGCAGACTGTATGGCGAGGCTACGCTTGCGGTCATAACTGTATTTTACCCCTCTGTATATGCCGTCTTCCCCCCCAAAGGGACGTATATGAAGCGGGTTCTGCACTTAGTGTAATTGTGTCGCTACGGTTCAGTTTCAGGCGGCTTGATTTTATGCCCGAGCTGAACATTTTGCCAATAGTCTCTTGTATGATGGATGCGAGGCATTTTGTTTGATTGCATTTTTTTACCGAAACAGACCATTATATTTAGGCATCCCTTGCCATTAGTTTTATTGAGGTTTTGTCCAGGGGTGTCAAACTTACGGATCCGGCCCACGGACCAGTTTTATCCAGCCCGCGGGATAAGTTTGTTAAGTATAAAAAAATTAACTGAAATATTTGTATGAAAGAAACCGCTGTTTTAAATGTGTCCACTAGATGTCACAATAGCAATTCTTTGTATCTTTGTAGATGATGCTACATACTGTATGTAAAAAAAACCATTTGTGCACCAGTTCAGTAAAATGAGCAAACTACACAAATAACATCCTGTAATTAGATTTGTATATATTTATTTTTTATTGATAGATTGAAAATTAACACCAATGAGTTGACTGATGAACTTTATCACATTATATATTAAAAAGTATAAATAAAGACAAATAAAGATAGAATATTATTAACTGTAACATGTAAGTGTAAATAAAACAAAATAACATTATGATTTGTACATTTTAATGTTATTATACCTTGATTGTCACACACACACTAGGTGTGGCGAAATTATTCTCTGCATTTGACCCATCACCCTAGATCACCCCCCGGGGAGGTGAGGGGAGCAGTGGGCAGCAGCGGTGTCCGCGCCCGGGAATCATTTTTGGTGATTAAACCCCCAATTCCAACCCTTAATGCTGAGTGCCAAGCAAGGGAGGTAATGGGTCCCATTTTTATAGTCTTTAATATGACTCGGCCGGGGATCGAACTCACGATTTACCAATCTTAGACACTCTAACCACTAGGCCACTGAGTAGGTTCAATTAGATTTTTATCAAATTTTATTAGATTTTCAGAATTTACTTGTTCTATTTTTAAACAAAGAAAACAATCTCAAGTTGTCTTTATTTTTAAGTTATCGTGCCGTTATTTTACCAGTACGGCCCACTTGGGAGTAGATTTTTCTCCATGTGGCCCCCGATCTAGAATGAGTTTGACACCCGTGGTTTAGTCTAACCGGGCCCAGTAAGAGGATTGTACTGCTGTTGATAAGACAAACTGAGATGAAGTATTTAGTCATGAGGTCGTATGTTGTGTGGAATATGTCACATTACAACTGTTTTGTAGCAAAGCGTTACATAAAAACACACCACTAGACCTCATTATTAACAGAAAAAGAAACACTTCTTTTCATCGTCGTCAATGAATGACATTATATTTCTCAACTCTTTTAATTATGTCAGAGGTGCCAATGTAGTGTAGTGTTGTCCCGATACCAATATTTTGGTACCGGTACCAAATTTATTTAGGTACTTTTCTTTATAAAAGTTGACCCAAAAAATTGCATTATCAGCATAATTTTAACACAAAATCTGAGAGTACATTAAATATGTTTCTTATTGCGAGTTTGTCCTTAAATAAAATAGTGAACGTACAAGACACCTTGTCTTTTAGTAGTAAGTAAACAAACAAAGGCTCCTAATTTAGCTGCAGACATATGCAGTATCATAGTGTGTCATTTGTCATTCTATTTTGTCAATTAAGGACAAGCAGTAGAAAATGGATTATTACTGTTAATATCTGCTAGCTTTCTCTTTTAACATGTTCTATCTACACTTCTGTTAAAATGCAATAATCACTTATTCTTCTCTTGTTTGAATACTTTACATTAGTTTTGGATGATACCACAAATGTCGGTATCAATCCGATACCAAGTCCTTACAGGATCATACATTGGTCATATTCCAAGTCTTCATGTGTCCAGGGACATATTTCCTGAATTTATAAACATAATATACATTTTAATATATTGTTATGGTATTACTCTGTAGTGGTTTGTTGGATTGATAAAAAATATTTTAAAAAAATTAAAAATTAAAAAAATCGATTTTTTAAAAAATGAGAATCGATTCTGAATTGCACAACTTATAAATAAATGATAAATGGGTTTACTTGTATAGCGCTTTTCTACCTTCAAGGTACTCAAAGCGCTTTGACACTACTTCCACATTTACCCATTCACACACACATTCACACACTGATGGAGGGAGCTGCCATGCAAGGCGCCAACCAGCACCCATCAGGAGCAAGGGTGAAGTGTCTTGCTCAGGACACAACGGACGTGACGAGGTTGGTAGTAGGTGGGATTTGAACCAGGGACCCTCGGGTTGCGCTCGGCCACTCCTCCACTGCGCTACGCCGTCCCGTATTCGATTCGTATTCGAATCGATTTTTCCCCACACCCCTAATATATATATATTCCAACCACAATGATGTCATGTTATCGATGGGAAAATGCATTTTTAGACTATATGATTTGCCTGAGCGTCGGGGAGACACCATGAATAACAAGCGGTAGAAAATGGACTGATTAAAAAATAATAATAATTTTAAAAAAAAAATACAATACATTTTTTGGGGGGGATTTTGGACGCTGCCGCTAGTTTGGGGACCCCCGTGCTATATGCTAACTGTTAGCACGCTAACCTTTTTTTTGCCATTTTTGCAGGCTAACACGTTAGTAGGCTACATTTTCCAGCTAAATTTGCCTCCTCACAGTCATATCACTTGCAACTTGTTGCATCACAAGTGTCGGCACTTGCACGTATCAGCGGCTTGCGCTTAGAGTGTTCTAGTTATGGTATTTGGTAAATGGGTTAAACTTGCAAGGCCCTAACCACCGCCCATCAGGAGCAAGGGTGAAGTGTCTTGCTCAACGACACAACGGACATGACGAGGTTGGGAGAAGCTGGGGATCGAACAAGGAACCCTCAGGTTGCTGGCACCACCCTGCTAAAATGTATATTTTGCATAATAGGACGATGTTGACTTGTATGTAGTGTCAAAAGGAGGACATACGGCATGTTTGAATATGATAAAGTCTTGGTGTGACTAATGAATGCTTTGTTTACGTTCAAAGAAATGTAGCGCTTCGAGCCACGTAATGTAATAGCCAGTGTGGGAGCGGCAGAAAGGCTACTGCTAATTCTTCCAAAGTCCCCTGTCAGCCCGCCTGATTTTAAGACGGGCTTGTGTGGAAATGATGAGTGAGCCTGCACTCTCGCCCTGAGCCATCACTTTGAAACCCAAGCCACAGTGGGAGACAAAATCAAACTGACAGAACTGCGCAATGCATGTGTGCACTTCATATATGTGGTGTGTGTGTGTGTGTGTGTGTGTGTGTGTGTGTGTGTGTGTGTGTGTGTGTGTGTGTGTGTGTGTGTGTGTGTGTGTGTGTGTGTGTGTGTGTGTGTGTGTGTGTGTGTAGTCATGCTCTGTCAGTGCCCCTCATGCATTATGGGAAAATGTGTTGCCATGATGTCCAGTGGGAGTCCATGTCTCTTGGATTTTCTCTGTCTTTTGGTCTGTTTGTGTGTGTGCACCTATGTGTGTGTGTGTGTGTGCACGTGTGTGTGTGTGCACGTATGTGTGTGTGTGTGTGAGACGCCCAGGGTAAATTTATGTGCAGCAACGCGGACATGCACTTGAATGCGCACAAGACATGCGTTATTTAAGCTGACACACACACACACACATTCTTGTATTTTTCATCTTCTTCAGACATTTGAAAAATGCCTCCCTCTTTAGGACCGCCCTCTCTAGACATATAAAGATTTGTATTTACCACATGAATAACATATACATTCTATGCACATTTAAAAGAGCCTGTTGTGAAAAATGAGTTGGAATTTGACAAGAAAAAGGTCACCGTTTCACAAGAAAAACTTGGATTGTTGGCAGTGTTAGAATAATAGTCAACGCGAGTCAAAATTTACTGGAAAAACTAAACATTTGTGCAATATTATGATAAGAATTATGATAAAAATTGGAATTTTACTCCATGACAGTCGCAATTCTACGGGAAAATGTTTCACGCAACAAAAGTCACAATTTTATGAGAGAAATTAAGAATGTTGGCAATATAACAATAAACGGAATTTTACTTGGCAAAATTAGGACGAAAGTCATAATTTTGCTAAAAAAATTTCACTATTTTACAAGAACAACAAAAAATGGCAATGTTGTGATAAAAAAAAAGAATTTTATACGACAAATGTCACCATTTTGCATTAAAAATTTATAATTTTATGAGAAAATATTACATTACAGAAACTATGCTATTTTTAAGGACCTATTGCAAAAAAACACGATTCAAATATCTTCCCTAAGGGTTTTTTCTTTGCTATTTTTACAAAAACACTATTCAAAGTTTCTCTCTATAAGACAGAGTGCGCCACAGTTTTTACAAACCTACTGCAAAAATAATTAAAAAAAAAAAACACTCGTAGAAGATTTTGACTATACGGAAGTTTTTTGCTATTTTTAAGGACCTATTGCAAAAAACACTAGTCAAATATCTTCCCCTAAGGGTTTTTTCTTTGCTGTTTTTACAAAAACACTATTCAGAGTTTCTCTCTATAAGACAAAGTGTGCCACAGTTTTTACAAACCTACTGTAAAAATAATTTAAAAAAAAACACTAGTAGAAGATTTTGACTATACAGAACTTTTTTGCTATTTTTAAGGACCTACTGCAAAAAACACTAGTCAAATATCTTCCCCTAAGGTTCGTTTTTGCTATTTTTACAAAAACGCTATTCTAAGTTTCTCTCTATAGGAGAAACTTCGCAGTTTTTACAAACTTACCGCAAAAATAAAAAAGCAATCGTCAAAGATTTTGACTATAAAGTATTTTTTTTATTTTTAAGAACCTACTGCAAAAAACACTAGTCAAATATTCTTCCCTAAGGGTTTTTCTGGTGCTATTTTTACAAAAACACTATTCTAAGTTTCTCTCTATAAGACAGGAGTGCGCCACAGTTTTCACAAAACTACTGCAAAACAAAAACAAAAAAAACACTTATCAAAGATTTTGACTATAAAGTATTTTTTTTGCTATTTTTAAGAACCTACTGCAAAAAACACTATTGAAATATTCTCCCCCAAGGGTTTTTATTTAGATATTTTTACAAAAACACTATTCAAAGTTTCTCTATGAGACAGAGTGTGCCGCAGTTTTTACAAACCTACTGCAAAAAAAGCACTCGTCAAAGATTCTGACTATAAAGTACTTTTTTGCTGTTTTTACAAACGTACTTTAAAAAACACTAGTCGAATATCCTCCTAAGGTTTTTTTTTTTTTTTAGCTATTTTTACAAAAACGCTTTTCAAACTTTCTCCTTATAAAACAGGAGTGGTCTGCAGTTTCTACAAACCTACTGCAAAAAAAAAAAAAGGCAATCGTCAAAGATTTTTACTATAAAGTATTTTTTTGCTATTTTTAAGAACCTACTGCAAAAAACACTAGTCAAATATTCTCCCCTCAGGGTTTTTTTTGTGCTATTTTTACAAAAACACTATTCAAAGTTTCTCTGTATAAGACAGGAGTGCGCCACAGTTTTTACAAACCTACTGCAAAAAAAAAAAAAACACTTGTCGAAGATTCCGACTATAAAGTACTTTTTTGCTGTTTTTAAGGACCTACTGCAAAAAACACTTGTCAAATATCCTCCCCTAAGGTTTTTTTTTTTTTTTTTTTTAGCTATTTTTTACAAAAACACTATTCAAAGTTTCTCTCTATAAAACAGGAGCGCTCCGCAGTTTTTTTTCAAACATACTGCAAAAAAAAAAAAACACTTGTCCTAAATTCTGATTTTAAAGTATTTATTTGCTGTTTTTAAGAACCTACTGCAAATATACTTGTCAAATATCCTCCCCTAAGGTTTTTTTTAGCTACTTTTACAAATACACTAATCAAAGTTTCTCTCTATAAGACTGGAGTGCTCCTCAGTTTTTACAAACCTACTGCAAAAAAAAAAAAACACCCGTCAAAGATTCTGACTATAAGTACTTTTTTGCTATTTTTAAGGACCTACTGCAAACTTTAACTTTAAAAACACTTGTCAAATATCCTCCCCCGAGTTTTTTTTAGCTACTTTTACAAAAACACTAATCAAAGTTTTTCTCTATAAAACAGGAGTGCTCCCCAGTTTTTACAAACCTACTTCAAAAAACACTCGTCAAAGATTTTGATTATAAAGTACTTTTTTGCTGTTTTTAAGGACCTATTATTGCAAACAACACGTGTCAAATATCCTCCCCTAAGGGTTCTTAAAAAAATATTTTTACAAAAAGAACTATTCAAAGTTTTTCTCTATAAGACAGTGTGCCACAGTTTTTACAAACCTATTCTGAATATACAGTACTTTTTTGCTATTTTTAAGGACTTACTGCAAAAAACTCTAGTCAAATATCCTCCCCTAAGGGTTTTTTTAAAACTATTTTTACAAAAAGAACTATTCAAAGTTTCTCTCTATAAGCCGCAGTTTTCACAAACCTACTGCAAAACAAAAAACAAAAAAACACATATTTATAGTCAAATATTCTGACTATAAAGTATTTATTTTGCTATTTTTAAGAACCTACTGCGAAAAACACTAGTCAAATATTCTCCCCCAAGGTTTTTTTTTTTAGCTATTCAAAGTTTCTTTCTCTAAGACAGAGTGCGCCGCAGTTTTCACTAAAACTATTGCAAAACAAAAACAAAAAAAACACTTATCAAAGATTCCGACTAAAGTAATTTTTCGCTATTTCTAAGAACCTACTGCAAAAAACACTTGTCAAATATTCTCCCCTAAGGGTTTTTTTGTGCTATTTTTACAAAACCACTATTCAAAGTTTCTCTCTATAAGACAGAGTGCGCCGCAGTTTTCACAAAAACTGTTGCAAAACAACAACAACAAAAAACACACTTATCAAAGATTCTGACTATGAAGTAATTTTTTGCTATTTTTAAGAACCTACTGCAAAAAACACTAGTCAAATAATCTCCCCTAAGGGTTTTTTTTGTGCTATTTTTACAAAAACACTATTCAAAGTTTCTCTCTATAGGACAGAGTGCGCCGCAGTTTTCACAAAAACTATTGCAAAACAAAAAAACACTTATCAAAGATTCTGACTATAAAGTAATTTTTTGCTATTTTTAAGAACCTACTGCAAAAATTATTAGTCAAATATTCTCCCCGAAGGTTTTTTTTTTTTTTTAGCTATTTTTGCAAGAACACTATTCAAAGTTTCTCTCTATAGGACAGAGTGTGCCACAGTTTTTACAAACCTACTGCAAAAAAAAATAAAAAAATAAACACTCGTCAAAGATCCTCTATATAACAGGAGTGCTCTGCTGTTGAGAAGAAGGTGTTAAAATAACTGTACTGTACTTAACGAATACAGTCAAGCCTTCTGCCTGTTTGCCCTTCGGTCTGAAAAGGACTTCCCGCCTGGCGTGATGAAGTCGGCCAAAGCGGCGCTGGGTTCCTCTTTATGCCCGTGACAAAGAGGCCTGTATCGATCTCAAACCCACCGACGTCTTTGCTTGTGCATAGGCGCTTCATTCCTCCCTTTGTGCTCATGGAGTCGACAGATATCCTTTTGTACAATTCCTCTGATGACAGGAAAGAGTGTCATTATCTCCCACTGTGCTCCCAGCTTGAGAAAGCGCTGATATTATAGGAGTGGGCGATCTTAAAAAAAAGTGCATATTTCATCCTGCTTTACACTGTAAGAGCCTCCTCAAATACTTGTCAGTACTATTTTACCTCCGTTTCCATGCCGGTTCTTATTTGTGGCCCAGCAGAGCGTGCAGCGGCGGTCGCCCTCGCTGTCACGCTGTCCCTTTATCGAATCTGGATGGCAAATAGTTCCAAACAAGCGCATTGTTTGACATGTTTGCAGACTTGGCACCGGACGCCATGGCTTGTGTGCTAACAGGATTACCACACAAAGTTCAGAGGCGCCGGTTAGGCTTTCCAAGCGGGAGTTCTCATGAGAAGTCATCAACATAGAAGTGATCCACTGTGTGAAACTTGCAGGAAAGTGCTGCAAAAAGCCAAAGAAAAGTATTTGCTGAGGTCACGCATGTATAATTACGTCCCGAATAAAAATAACTATTTTGTTTTGTTGTAATTTCTATTGGAATTAAGGACGTCCCGATCCAATATTGATATTGTTCCAATATCATCGGATTATGTGTCATGTCTTTGGGATAATGTTCTGTTTTGTTTTTGACTCCATTAGTTCCTCACGATTAAGGCACCTGATTCATTTGAACTCCCGCACCTGTTTTCAAGCACCACAACACTATTTGAGCTTGTAGTTGCCAGGCAGTCAGCCTGGCGACATCACACTCTAACACCCTCTATCGTCCTCTACACACCCTTGCTCCATGCTGATGATCCATGCTCATTTCTCGTTCCCCGTAAGTTTTGTTATTCATGCCATAGTTTGCAAGTTTTGTTTTATGTCCATAGTTTATGTTGTAGTAATAGTTTTGTTTCATAGCCAAGTTTTTGTACCTCCTGTGTGAGCGCCTTACGTTTGTTCCTTTTTTGAGTTAAAGGGGAACATTATCACAATTTCAAAAGGGTTAAAAACAATAAAAATCAGTTCCCAGTGGCTTGTTGTATTTTTTGAAGTTTTTTTCAAAATTTTACCGGTCCCTGAATATCCCTAAAAAAAGCTTTAAAGTGCTTGATTTTCGCTATTTGCGATGCGACTATCCATTTCCCTGTGACGTCATACAGTGCTGCCAATGTAAACAAACAACGAATACCACAGCAAGATATAGCGACATTAGCTCGGATTAAGACTCAGATTTCAGCGACATAAGCGATTCAACAGATTACGCATGTATTGAAACGGATGGTTGGAGTATGAAAATATTGAAGAAGAAACTGAAGCTATTGAGCGAATAGCTATTGACGCTATTCATAGCCATAGCATGGCCGAATAGCTGCGTTAGCATCGCCGGTAAAATGTGCGGACCAAACGATCAGGACTTTCGCATCTCGTGACACTGGAGAGACTTAAATCCTTCGATTGGTAAATGGTTTTTTTCGCATTAAATGTGGGTGGAAGTAAACGTAATATAGTTGTAAATGCATCTGCAGGTTATCCATACATCTCTGTGCCGTGTCTGCTTTAGCACCGCCGGTAAATAGCATGTTAGCATCGATTAGCATAGCATGTTAGCATCGATTAGCTGTCAGTCAACATCAACAAAACTCACCTTTGTGATTTCGTTGACTTTATAGTTGCAAATGCATCTGAAGGTTATCCATACATCTCTGTGCCATGTCTGCTTTAGCACTGCCGGTAAATAGCATGTTAGCATCGATTAGCATAGCATGTTAGCATCGATTAGCTGTCAGTCAACATCAACAAAACTCACCTTTGTGAATTCGTTGACTTTATAGTTGCAAATGCATCTGAAGGTTATCCATACATCTCTGTGCCATGTCTGCTTTAGCACCGCCGGTTAATAGCATGTTATCATCGATTAGCATAGCATGTTAGTATCGATTAGCTGTCAGTCAACATCAACAAAACTCACCTTTGTGAATTCGTTGACTTTATAGTTGCAAATGCATCTGCAGGTTATCCCTACATCTCTGTGCCATGTCTGCTTGAGCACCCCCGGTAAATAGCATGTTTGCGTTGATTAGCGTAGCATGTTAGCATCGATTAGCTGGCAGTCACGCCGCAACCAAATATGTCTGATTAGCACATAAGTCAACATCAACAAAACTCACCTTTGTGATTCCGTTGACTTTATCGTTGCAAATGCATCTGCAGGTTATCCATACATCTCTGTGTCATGTCTGTCATCGCCGGTAAAATGTGGAGACACTTTGGTACATTCAATTGGGGTCTGGCGGCAGACACTTTCGCATCTTCGGGCCAGTGGTGCAACTTGAATCCCTCCCTGTTAGTGTTGTTACACCGTCCGACAACACACCGGCGAGGCATGATGTCTCCAAAGTTCCAAAAAATAGTCGAAAAAACGGAAAATAACAGAGCTGAGACCCGGTGTTTGTAATGTGTTGAAAATGAAAATGGCGGCTGTATTACCTCGGAGACGTCACGATCAGACGTCATCGCAAAAAGAGCGATAAACAGAAAGGCGTTTAATTTGCCAAAATTCACCCATTTAGAGTTCAGAAATCGGTTAAAAAAATCCATGGTCTTTTTTCTGCAACATCAAGGTATATATTGACGCTTACATGGGTCTGGTGATAATGTTCCCCTTTAAGATTAAAATATGTCATTACCTTCACGCCATGTCCGTTCCAATCGCTTTGCACCACGGGAAAACAAATCACACCAAAGTCCTCGCCTTGACAATATGTTGGCTTGCATCCAAAATCTCTTACAGTATGTGCAGCGTGTTGACTTGTGCAAAGCCATTTAATGTCTAGTCATTTACAAAAGGTAAGCATAGCTTTAGGCTACTGGGAGCGAGCAGCTACACAACAACTCGGCACACAGTAACACACCAGCTAGACGTACGTAATAAGGGTATTTAATTGGACAATATTGCAATCTAAGACAGCACATTTGTCAATATAGAGAAGTATCAAATAATTATAGTAGCATATTACTTGCAGCGTACTAGAAAGTGGTTACATGTCCCTTGGCAAGTTTCACAGCAATGAGGCGCTTTTGGTAGCCATCCACAAGCTTCTGGTTGAGTTTTTGACCACTCGTCTTGACAAAATTGGTAAAGTTCACCTACATTTGTTAGTTTTCTGACATGGACTTGTTTCTTTAGCATTGTCCACTTGTTTTAGTCAGGGTTTTGGGAAGGCCATTCTGAAACCTTACAGCGTACTAGAAAGTGGTTACATGTTCCTTGGCAAGTTTCACAGCAATAAGGCGCTTTTGGTAGCTAACCACAAGCTTCTGGTTGAGTTTTTGACCACTCGTCTTGACAAAATTGGTGCAGTTCACCTACAATTGTTAGTTTTCTGACATGGACTTGTTTCTTCAGCATTGTCCACTTGTTTTAGTCAGGGTTTTGGGAAGGCCATTCTGAAACCTTACAGCGTACTAGAAAGTGGTTACATGTCCCTTGGCAAGTTTCACAGCAATGAGGCGCTTCTGATAGCCATCCACAAGCTTCTGGTTGAGTTTTTGACCACTCGTCTTGACAAAATTGGTGCAGTTCACCTACATTTGTTAGTTTTCTGACATGGACTTGTTTCTTCAGCATTGTCCACTTGTTTTAGTCAGGGCTTTGGGAAGGACATTCTGAAACCTTAATTCTAGCCTGATTTAGCCATTCCTTCACCACTTCTGACGTGTGTTTGGGGTCATTGTCCTGTTGGAACACCCAACTGCGCCCAAGACCCAACCTTCGGGCTGATGATTTTAGGTTGTCCTGGAGAATTTAGAGGTAATCCTCCTTTTTCATTGTCCCATTTACTCGCTGTAAAGCACCAGTTCCATTGGCAGCAAAACAAGCCCAGATTATAATATCAATCAATCAATCAATCAATGTTTATTTATATAGCCCCAAATCACAAATGTCTCAAAGGACTGCACAAATCCTTACGACTACAACATCCTCGGAAGAACCCACAAAAGGGCAAGGAAAACTCACACCCAGTGGGCAGGGAGAATTCACATTCAGTGGGACGCCAGTGACAATGCTGACTATGAGAAACCTTGGAGAGGACCTCAGATGTGGGCAACCCCCCCCCCCTCTAGGGGACCGAAAGCAATGGATGTCGAGCGGGTCTAACATGATACTGTGAAAGTTCAATCCATAGTGGCTCCAAGACAGCAGTGAGAGTCCCGTCCACAGGAAACCATCTCAAGCGGATCAGCAGCGTAGAGATGTCCCCAACCGATACAGGCGAGCGGTCCATCCTGGGTCCCGATGAGCGGTCCATCCTGGGTCTCGACTCTGGACAGTCAGTACTTCATCCATGGTCATCGGACCGGACCCCCTCCACAAGGGAGGGGGGGACATAGGAGAAAGAAAAGAAGCGGCAGATCAACTGGTCTAAAAAGGAGGTCTATTTAAAGGCTAGAGTATACAGATGAGTTTTAAGATGAGACCGGGAGGGCATTCCAGAGTACTGGAGCCCGAACGGAAAACGCTCTATAGCCCGCAGACTTTTTTTGAGCTCTAGGAATCACTAATAAGCCGGAGTCTTTTGAACGCAGATTTCTTGCCGGGACACACGGTACAATACAATCGGCAAGATAGGCTGGAGCTAGACCGTGTAGTATTTTATACGTAAGTAGTAAAACCTTAAAGTCACATCTTAAGTGCACAGGAAGCCAGTGCAGGTGAGCCAGTACAGGCGTAATATGATCAAACTTTCTTGTTCTTGTCAAAAGTCTAGCAGCCGCATTTTGTACCAACTGTAATCTTTTAATGCTAGACATGGGGGGACCCGAAAATAATAAGTTACAGTAATCGAGACGAGACGTAACAAACGCATGGATAATGATCTCGGCGTCTTTAGTGGACAAAATGGAGCGAATTTTAGCGATATTACGGAGATGAAAGAAGGCCGTTTTAGTAACGCTTTTAATGTGTGACTCAAAGGAGAGAGTTGGGTCGAACATAATACCCAGATTTTTTACAGAGTCACCTTGTTTTATTATTTGGTTGTCAAATGTTAAAGTTGTATTATTAAATAGAGGTCGGTGTCTAGCAGGACCGATAATCAGCATTTCCGTTTTTTTGGCATTAAGTTGCAAAAAGTTAGCGGACATCCATTGTTTAATTTCATTAAGACACGCCTCCAACTGACTACAATCCGGCGTGTTGGTCAGCTTTAGGGGCATGTAGAGTTGGGTGTCATCAGCATAACAGTGAAAGCTAATACCGTATTTGCGTATGACGTCACCTAGCGGCAGCATGTAGATGCTGAAGAGTACAGGGCCAAGGACCGAACCCTGGGGAACTCCACACGTTACCTTAACATAGTCCGAGGTCACACTGTTATAGGAGACGCACTGTATCCTATCAGTAAGATAAGAGTTAAACCATGACAGGGCTGAGTCTGACATACCAATTCGTATTTTGATACGCTCTAATAAAATATTATGATTGACGGTATCGAAAGCAGCGCTAAGATCGAGGAGCAGCAACATAGATGACGCATCAGAATCCATCGTTAGCAATAGATCATTAGTCAGTTTTGCGAGGGCTGTCTCAGTCGAGTGATTTGCCCTGAAACCGGATTGAAAGGTTTCACATAGATTGTTAAACGCTAAGTGCTCATTTAGCTGCTCTGCAACAATTTTTTCGAGGATTTTCGAAATAAAGGGAAGGTGAGACACCGGTCGGTAGTTTACCATGAGGTCAGGATCGAGGTTAGGTCTTTTAAGGAGAGGATGAATAACCGCTTTTTTGAATGCAACGGGAACAGTGCCCGAGGAAAGTGATAAGTTTATAATATTTAGCACTGATGGACCTAATAATACCTAATACTACCACCACCATGCTTGACGGTAGGGTTGTTGTTCCTGGGATTGAAGGCCTCACCTTTTCTCCTTCAAACATATTGCTGCGGTTATTAGTATATATACTTTTTTTGTCATTATTTATATTTTCAGAATAAATTATGTGATAATGTTCAACTCATTGGTATTCATTTTCAATCTATCAAGATAAAAATTAAAAAAATCAAACTACAGGATGATGATTTTAGGTTGTCCTGGAGAATTTAGGGGTTATCCTCCTTTTTCATTGTCCCATTTACCCTCTGTAAAGCACCAGTTCCTTTTGGCAGCAAAACAAGCCCAGAGCATAAAACTACCACCACCATGCTTGACGGTAGGGTGGTGTTCCTGGGATTGAAGGCCTCACCTTTTCTCCTCCAAACAATTTTATAGTCTTTGGTATGATTCGGCCGGGGTTTGAACTTACAACCTACCGATCTCAGGGTGGACACTCTAACCACGAGGCCATTCAGTAGGCACTAGGTACTAACAACAACAATAATTTTGTTGTTGTTATTTTCTTTACAATTACCTTTTGCGGTTATTAGTATATATACTTTGTCGTTATTTACATTTTCCGAATAAATTATGTGATAATGTTCATCAGTCAACTCATTGGTGTTAATTTTAAATCCATCAAGATAAAAATTGAAAAGTCAAACTACAAGATGATGATTTTAGGTTGTCTTGGAGAATTTGGGGGTAATCCTCCTTTTTCATTGTCCCATTTACTCTCTGTAAACCACCAGTTCCATTGGCAGCAATACAAGCCCCGAGCATTATACTACCACCCCCATGCTTGACGGTAGGTGTGATGTACCTGGGATTTAAGGCCTCACTTTTTCTCCTCCAAACATATTGCTGGGTATTGTGGCCAATCAACTCAACCTGACCACAGAACTTTCCTCCAGATTGTGTTATCTTTGTCCACGTGATGTCAGATACTAATTATAGTCAATTATAATTTTTAATCGAAACGTAATGTTATCGTGTGCTGCTCAAAGATTCCCACTTCTTCCTAGAAGTCATGTTTTTCCAGTGATCTTGGTGTGGGGTTTTTTCAAACATTGGCCTTGGCGGAGGTCTCCACGCCAACATGTGGTTTAGTTGATGTTATGATCTATTCCGGGCTTCACGGTAGCAGAGGGGTTAGTGCGTCTGCCTCACAACACGAAGGTCCTGAGTAGTCCCGGGTTCAATCCCGGGCTCGGGATCTTTCTGTGTGGAGTTTGCATGTTCTCCCCGTGAATGCGTGGGTTCCCTCCGGGTACTCCGGCTTCCTCCCACTTCCAAAAACATGCACCTGGGGATAGGTTGATTGGCAACACTAAATTGGCCCTAGTGTGTGAGTGTGAATGTTGTCTGTCTATCTGTGTCGGTCCTCTGATGAGGTGGCGACTTGTCCAGGGTGTACCCCGCCTTCCGCCTGATTTTAGCTGAGATAGGCTATAGCGCCCCCCGCGACCCCATTGGGAATAAGCGGTAGAAAATGGATGGATGGATAATCTATTCCTATTGAATTAGACATAATTTGGCGAACAAATCCAGTGCAGTTGCTCTATATGACAATTTGTTACTAACCAAGGTTGGCTTTTGATGCATATATTGACAGGTGAGAGGTCAGGTGGGCGGGCCCCTCACACCTGGTACAGACTTAGGGTCGGCGGTGAAAGTGTCTCACAGGGTGCAGAGCGCATGCAACCCTCCTCACCGTTCCACTCGGCGTGCTGATGACAAAGCAGTCAAAGTGCCGCCGGGCAACACGGTGAAAAAGCTCCGCGGAAAAAAAAAAGAAAGAAGCAAATCTCACTTCAGTGGTGGATTAGCGTGCTTTTAGCAGACTTGATGGATTTGTATAGACTTTGCAAGTTGAAGAAGAAAATATGAACTTGCTTGATTTTTATGTGTTTAGTGTGTCACAGGTCTGAAGCATTGATCAGTCGCTCTGAGTGCGTGTGCGTGTGTGTGTGTGTGTTCTGACCTGTTTGTGCAGTGGAGTGTGAGGCCAGCGGATGCGGTTTCAGGGTCACTGCTGGTCTGTGTGTGTGTGTGTGTGCGTGGGAGGGAGGAGGGGGGGGCACTAAATGGACCGGTCTAGGAGGCCACGGCGTCACCAGTGGACTGCCCATTCGCTTTTCAGTAGCGCTGCTGTCACATCACTAGGTCATACCGAGCACAGCGTGACACTGATGGATCGCCGCTATCGGCTTCTGTCTCTTTGGTGCGCGGCAAAAAAAAAAAATTCTCAGAGGTTTTAAATCACATTTCGGAATGACTAAAAGTCCCCCTCACGTTTTGCTTTTACGAGCAAAATTCAAAATTCCAAGCGTATGCAGAAGGCGTGGTCCAAGGCGAAGATGCATGTGGCAGCCAATGGATACACGCTTATGTCCACCCACTCGTTAAAGGCCTACTGAAACCCACTACTACCGACCACGCAGTCTGTCAGTTTATATATCAATGATGAAATATTACAGGGGAACATTATCACAATTTCAGAAGGGTTAAAACCAATAAAAATCAGTTCTCAGTGGCCTATTTTATTTTTTGAAGTTTTTTTCAAAATTTTACCCATCATGGAATATCAATGAATCAATGTTTATTTATATAGCCCTAAATCACAAATGTCTCAAAGGACTGCACAAATCATTACGACTACGACATCCTCGGAAGAACCCACAAAAGGCCAAGGAAAACTCACACCCAGTGGGCAGGGAGAATTCACATCCAGTGGGACGCCAGTGACAATGCTGACTATGAGAAACCTTGGAGAGGACCTCAGATGTGGGCAACCACCCCCCTCTAGGGGACCGAAAGCAATGGATGTCGAGCGGGTTTAACATGATGCTGTGAAAGTTCAATCCATAGTAGCTCCAACACAGCCGTGAGAGTTCAGTTCAAAGTGGATCCAAGACAGCAGCAAGAGTCCCGTCCACAGGAAACTATCCCAAGCGGAGGCGGATCAGCAGCGTAGAGATGTCCCCAACCGATACACAGGCGACCGGTCCATCCTGGGTCCCGACGAGCGGTCCATCCTGGGTCTCGACTCTGGACAGCCAGTACTTCATCCATGCTCATCGGACCGGACCCCCTCCACAAGGGAGGGGGGGACATAGGAGAAAAAAGAAAAGAAAAAAGGCTTTAAAGTGCCTGATTTTTGCTATCTGTAAATCCACCCGTCCATTTTCCTGTGACGTCACATAGTGATGCCAATACAAACAAACATGGCAGATAGCACAGCAAGATATAGCGACATTAGGTCGGATTCAGACTCGGATTTCAGCGGCTTAAGCGATTCAACAGATTACGGATGTATTGAAAAGGATGGTTGGAGTGTTGAGGCAGATAGTGAAAACGAAATTGAAGAAGAAACTGAAGCTATTGAGCAAATAGCTATTGAAGCTATTCGGCGATCGCCTTCTAACCAACGATTGCATCTTTTGACCACTGGAGCAACTTAAATTTGTCGATTGGTATGTGTTTGTTTGGCATTAAATGTGGGTGGAGGAACAGGCTGGGTGCAAATATAGCTACAAATGTACATACAGCTAGGCTAAATAGCATGTTAGAATCAATTAGCTGGCAGTCATGCCGTGACCAAATATGTCTGATCAGTACATAAGTCAATAACATCAACAAAACTCACCTTTGTGATTTTGTTGACTTTATCGTTGGAAATGCATCTGCTTTGAGTGTCGCAGGATATCCACACATCTCTGTGCCATGTCTGCCATGTTAGCATCGATTAGCATGCCGTGTTAAGCGATGCACACTCCACCTACGACAACTTGAATCTGTCCCTGATCGTGTTGTTACACCCTCCGACAACACACCGACGAGGCATGATGTCTCCAAGGTACGGAAAACAGTCGAAAAAACGGAAAATAACAGAGCTGATTTGACGTGTGTGTGTAATGTGTTTGAGAAAATGGTGGATTGCTTCCCACTGTAACGTCACGGGTGAAAAGGTCATCGCTCCGACATCGAACAATTGAAAGGCGTTTAAATCGCCAAATTCACCCTTTTAGAGTTCGGAAATCGGTTAAAAACACATATGGTCTTTTTTCTGCAACATCAAGGTATATATTGACGCTTACATAGGTCTGGTGATAATGTTCCCCTTTAAAATTGCAACACATGCCAATACGGCCGGTTTAGTTTACTAAATTACAATTTTACATTTCCCGCGGAGTTTCTTGTTGATAACGTCGCGGAATGATGACTCGTGCTTGTGACGTCTCGGGGTGGAGGGGACACATTAGCCCAGCACCACTTACGGCTACAAGTCGTCTCTTTTCATCGCATAATTACACAGTAATTTGGACATCTGGGTTGCTGAATCTTTTGCATTGTGTTCAATTAATAATGGAGACTATAAAGAAGAATGCTGTTGGTGGAAAGCGGTGGATTGCAGCTGCCTTTAACAACTGAGACAGCCTGTGTTTCTTTGTTTGTTGTGAAGCTTTAACACAGAGCGGTCAAGCGAACATGTTTCCTACGTCAACCAGCAAGTTTTTAGATGGGAAAATTGTGATTTTAAGTCGACTCTTACCGGAGACTTCAGTGGATTGTAGGACTTCCTCCTGCTGCTCAAAAAGGCAGCTCTGATCTTGGCTCCTCCATCGGCTTCTCTGAGAGACACTGGCGTTCACCGCAGCCATCCGACTTTCAGGTATGTCTTTACAATCTCACTAAAATACTATTAAAACAATAAGCAGATAAGGGATCTTCCAGAATTATCCTAGTAAATGTGTCTAATTACATCTGAAACGGTCCCACTGCCGCCGCCTGGAGCCGTCGCTTTTTCTTTTTTTTTTTGTGCTTCACTGTAACTTTCCATATCCACAAATCTTTCATCCTCGCTCAAATTAATGGGGAAATTGTCGCTTTCTCGGTCCGAATAGCTCTTGCTGCTGGAGGCTCACATTATAAACAATGTGAGGAGCCCTCACACCGGTGACGTCACGCGCACATCGTCTGCTACTTCCGGCACAGGCAAGGCTTTTTTATTAGCGACCAAAAGTTGCGAACTTTATCGTCGACGTTCTCTACTAAATCCTTTCAGCAAAACTATGGCAATATCGCGAAATGATCAAGTATGACACATAGAATGGACCTGCTATCCCCGTTTAAATAAGAAAATCTCATTTCAGTAGGCCTTTAAAGATCTAAAAATATTATTTGGGAATGTCCGGCGGGCCAGATCGAAAAGCTTAACGGGTCGCATCCAGACCCCCAGGCCTCAATTTTGCCCAGGTCTGTTATACTATAAATGCTTTTTCGTTGCTTAGCTACACAGGGTTTTAAACGGTATATGAACCCGCTTGGAGTAATTGTATTCTGGAGTATGCGTTTGTGATATTTTATCAATTCCTCGACCCTGTAGTCTTGTCCTTTGGTCGGCAGAAAAATGTAGTGCACGTCGCCAATTCAGTTACCGTTGTAAATGGGTTATACTTGTATAGCGCTTTTCTCCCTTCAAGGTACTCAAAGCGCTTTGACACTATTTCCACATTCACTCATTCACACACGAGAGCTGCCATGCAAGGCCCAACCACGACAAGGGTGAAGTGTCTTGCTCAGGGACACAACCTTCTGATGTCAGGTTGCCGGCATGGCCACTCTCCCAACTGCGCCACGCCGTCCCCGTGTCGCAGCGAAACAAACGACGTAGTGACGTAATAGACATGCCCTTCGGGTTGTGCACGACCTTGGATAGCAAAGGTAATTTTGGTAAACACACTAATGACGATCAAAAAGTATGTTTTATCAGTAACGGGTACACATTTCGTAAAGGCATTGGATTCATGATCAATACTCGAGATCTCAACAATGGACATACCTTTTATTTGTGTTTTTTATGAAGTTTACATATTTTCCTATTGGAATTAATCTGATGCAGGTGTGTATATGATGTTTTTCTTGTGCGCAGAACACAGTCGACATTATTTTCTGGTCATGTTCAAATTTGATGTTTCTGGGACAGCGCTTGAGATCTCAACATGGGCCAAAAATGGTATCTTTTGCTTCCATTTTTGGCGCAGTGGTAGAGTGACCGTGCGCAACCCAAGGGTCCCTGGTTCAATCCCCACCGAGTACCAACCTGGTCATTTCCTTTGTGTCCTTGAGCAAGTCACTTCACCCTTGCTCCTGATGGGCACTGGTTAGCGCCTTGCATGGCAGCTCCCTCCATCAGTGTGTGAATGTGTGTGTGAATGGGTGAATGTGGAAGTAGTGTCAAAGCGCTTTGAGTACCTTGAAGGTAGAAAAGCGCTATACAAGTACAACCAATTTATTTATTATTCATTTATAGTTCTGACCTATTTTCTAATATTTGACACCCCTCCTCTATATCGGAAGCAGATATACATAGTCAGCTTTCCGATGTTTTTCTTGTGCGCAGAACGCGGGATGATTTTTTTTCCGGATCACGTTAAAATTTTGCATTTTGTAACTAGACTTGAGAACTCAAGGTGGACAAAAAAATTATATATTTTGCTTTCATGTTACTTTTTTCATTTTTGACACACCTCCTCTATCGGATGCATGTGCACATAGTCAGCTTTCCGATGTTTTTCTTGTGCGCAGAACGCAGGGGATAGTTTTTTTTTCCGGATCACATTAAAATGTTGCATTTCGTGAATAGACTTGAGATCTCAAGCTGGACAAAAAAATAATATATTTTTCTTTCATGTTACTTTTTTCATTTTCGACACACCTCCTCTATCGGACGCATGTGCACATAGTCAGCTTTCCGATGTTTTTCTTTTGCGCAGAACACAGGGGATGATTTTTTTTTCCGGTTCACATTAACATGTTGCATTTCGTAACTAGACTTACGATCTCAAGGTAGACAAAAAAATAATATATTTTGCTTTCACGTTGCTTTTGTCATTTTCGACACACCTCCTCTATCGGATGCATGTGCACATAGTCAGCTTTCCGATGTTTTTCTTGTGCGCAGAACACAGGGGATAATTTTTTTTTCCGGATCACGTTAAAATGTTGCATTTCGTAACTAGACTTTAGATCTCTAGGTGGGCAAAAAAATTGTATATTTTCCTTTCACGTCGCTTTTGTCATTTTCGACACACCTACTTTATCGGATGCATGTGCACATAGTCAGCTTTCCGATGTTTTTCTTGTGCGCAGAACGCATGGGACGATTTTTTTTTCTGGATCACGTTAAAATGTTGCATGTCATAACTAGACTTGAGATCTCAAGGTGGACAAAAAATATATATATTTTGCTTTCACGTCGCTTTTGTCATTTTCGACACTCTATCGGACGCATGTGCACATACTTAGCCTTCCGATGTTTTTCTTGTGCGCAGAACGCACGGGATAATTTTTTCCGGATCACGTTAAAATTTTGCATTTCCTAACTAGACTTGAGATCTCAAGGTGGGAAAAACAATTGTATATATTCCTTTCACGTTGCTTTTGTCATTTTTGACACACCTCCTCTATCGGCTGCATGTGCACATAGTCAGCTTTCCGATGTTTTTCTTGTGCGCAGAACACAGGAGATCTTTTTTTTTTTCCGGATCACGTTAACATGTTGCATTTCGTAACTAGACTTGCGATCTCAAGGTGGACAAAAAAATAATATATTTTGTTTTCACGTTGCTTATGTCATTTTCGACACACCTCCTCTATGGGATGCATGTGCACATAGGCTTCCGATGTTTTTCTTGCGCGCAAAACACACGGGACATTTTTTTTCGGATCATGTTAAAATTTTGTATCGTCGTGACTTGACTTGAGATCTCAAGGTGGACCAAAAACGGTATCATGAGCCTCCATTTCGGTAAATCATCGCTAATAGCCGACAGCTTTACTTAACAGTATTTGCAGTACTTTATTCTTGTTAAATAACGTTTGTGTTACACTCTTCATGACCAATTAGAAAGACGCCAGATGAGATACATTGTTTTTGTCTGCTAGCATGCACAGATGTTTCTGGTGAGGTTTAGCACCTTTTTATAATGTAAAAAAATAAAAATCACGAAACAAGCGTACTTTCTTTTTGCACACAAACAAAAAAATCATTCTTTACCAAACTTCATGTATGTTTTATTGATTCTATTAGCGTGTTATTAGCTTTATTGCTATTTTATTGCTTGTGCAGCGGTGGGAAGCCGATGTGCGGGGTGTCGCGACTGCTGCATGCGTCTTAACGCAATAAACTGATTTACGCCAATGGCGGCCATTAAAATGAATTGTGTTATTGTTGTGTTGTCGCGCCGAGGTGCAAAGGCAGGCAGCAATTAAGACACGAGCACTGCAGGTGGAGACTTAAGTTGTCAGAGTTTTGATCATCGACCAGCAGGTTTTCATATGTGCCTGCTGATGTGTTGTTGCTCAAGCTGTCAGTTCCAGTCTTGTGGGTGTGTGTGTGTGTGCGTGCGTGCGTGCGTGCGTGCGTGCGTGCGTGCGTGTGTGTGTGTGTGTGTGTGTGTCTGTGTGAGAGAGCCCTTGAGAGGGCGCATCACTGGCTTGTGAGGATTTTCAACCTCTAGGCCGCTTTCTTGCATGAGTGGACCTGCTCTCCACCGCGACTTGACCGCTCTCGAGGGTCTTCATCCCTCTTTGTGGACGCACACACACATGGTACTTAAAACACTCATATTTACAATATAAGTGGGAAATGGCTGTACGGCCGTTTGGGACTGAATGTTTGCAAACAGTTGCATTCATTTAGCCTGGTTAGGTTTTCTGCGCTTTTGAATTTGGAAACAATGGAAATGAACGCGGGGGGGTGCTGGCGCCTATCTCAGCTACAATCGGGCGGAAGGCGAGGTACACCCTGGACAAGTCGCCACCTCATCGCAGGGCCAACACAGATAGACAGACAACATTCACACTCACATTCACCCGCGACCCCGAAAGGGAATAAGCGGTAGAAAATGGATGGATGGATGGATGGAAATGAACGCATGAAGGCCTCTAAAGCAGTGGTGCCCAATCACCGGGCCGCGGAAGAATTTTTTATTCATTTTTATTTGGGAAAAAAAATAAATAAATAAATAAAATAAAATGTTTCTATTTTATCAAATCAACATAAAAAAACACAGTATACACTTGCAAGTAGTGCACCAACCACAAAAACTTCCCTATTTCATGACAAAAACGTCCCTTTTTAATGACAAAGAAAAAAAGTAAATAATAAAAAAAGGATCCCTTCCCCCCGGGCCGCGGGACAAATTATTAAGCGTTGACCGGTCCGCGGATACAAAAAGGTTGGGGACCTCTGCTCTAAAGTAGTGTAGTCCCGATACCAATATAGTATTTGTATTTCGATGCTTTTCGGTAC
Source organism: Nerophis ophidion (assembly GCF_033978795.1). Taxonomy (NCBI): domain Eukaryota; kingdom Metazoa; phylum Chordata; class Actinopteri; order Syngnathiformes; family Syngnathidae; genus Nerophis; species Nerophis ophidion. The sequence goes on from NC_084614.1 coordinate 70,565,339, forward strand.
TTTTCGATACCTTTCTAAATAAAGGGGACCACAAAAAATGGCCTTGTTGGCTTTATTTTAACAATGACTCTTAGTGTACATTAAACATGCTTCTTATTGCAAGTTTGTACTTAAAGGCCTACTGAAATGAGATTTTTATATTTAAACGGGAATAGCAGGTCCATTTTATGTGTCATACTTGATCATTTCGTGATATTGCCATATTTTCGCTGAAAGGATTCAGTAGAGGGCTTCACGGTGGCAGAGGGGTTAGTGCGTCTGCCTCACAATACGAAGGTCCTGCAGTCCTGGGTTCAAATCCAGGCTCGGGATCTTTCTATGTGGAGTTTGCATGTTCTCCCCGTGAATGCGTGGGTTCCCTCCGGGTACTCCGGCTTCCTCCCACCTCCAAAGACATGCACCTGGGGATAGGTTGATTGGCAACACTAAATTGGCCCTAGTGTGTGAATGTGAGTGTGAATGTAGTCTGTCTATCTGTGTTGGCCCTGCGATGAGGTGGCGACTTGTCCAGGGTGTACCCCGCCTTCCGCCCGATTGTAGCTGAGATAGGCGCCAGCGCCCCCCGCGACCCCAAAAGGGAACAAGCGGTAGAAAATGGATGGATGGATGGATTCAGTAGAGAACATCCACGATAAAGTTTGCAACTTTTGGTCGCTGATAGAAAAGCCTTGCCTGTACCTGAAGTATGTGCGCGTGACGTCACTGGTTGCAGGACTTTTTTCACATTCTGTCTCTCACAGTTGAAGTGTACCTATGATGAAAATTACAGACCTCTGTCATCATTTTAAGTGGGAGAACTTGCACAATCGGTGGCTGACTAAATACTTTTTTGCCCCACTGTACATACAAACTCCCTACTCAGTGGCCTCGTGGTTAGAGTGTAGGTTGTGAGTTCAAACACCGGCCGAGTCCTACCAAAGACTATAAAAATGGGACCCGTTACCTCACTGCTTGGCACTCAAGGTTTGGAATTGGGGGTTAAATCATCTTAAATGATTCTCGAGCGCGGCCACCGTCCTGAGGACACATTTCACCACACCTCGTGTGTGTGTGACAATCATTGGTATTTTAACTTAACTTTAATTTAACATATATCATGCTATGTGTCAAGGTGTGGACTGCGGTGAGGCTCGTTTTCCCGAGGTGCAAAGTTATTGGAGAGTAGACAGCGTGACGGTAAGGACATGAGTTTATATAAACTCAAAACAGGAACAAACAAAAGGCGCTCACAAGGAGGTACAAAAACTTGGCTGTGAAAACAAAAACTTAGAATAGAATGGAGTTTTATCGTCATTATTGCAGTGAACAGGTTCAAAGAACAACAAAATTGGAGCAGATCCCCTAAGGTGCATATACAATATAATAATATAAATAGTAAAAAAAGATAGAAATAAGAGATGTATCTATATATATATGTATATATCTGTGTGGAGTTTGCATGTTCTCCCCGTGAATGCGTGGGTTCCCTCCGGGTACTCCGGCTTCCTCCCACTTCCAAAGACATGCACCTGGGGATAGGTTGATTGGCAACACTAAATTGGCCCTAGTGTGTGAATGTGAGTGTGAATGTTGTCTATCTGTGTTGGCCCTGCGACGAGGTGGCGACTTGTCCAGGGTCTACCCCGCCTTCCGCCCGATTGTAGCTGAGATAGGCGCCAGCGCCCCCCGCGACCCCAAAAGGGAATAAGCGGTAGAAAATGGATGGATGGATGGATATCCACACACATGCATACATATATACACACATACATATAACATTATTGCACGAAACCAAAAACTTGCACTAAGGCAAAACTATGGACTTAAACTAAAACTTGCACAATGGCAGAACTATGAACAACTAAAACAAAAACACTTACTGTGACGAGAAAGGAACATGGGTCTTTTGCATGGATACATGGGTGTGGAGGGTGAGTAGAAGGTGATCGAGGATGATAGGTGAGTTGATGGCGATGTCGCCAGGCTGACTAATTGGCAACTGTGGCTTAAATAATACTGTGGTGATTGGAAACAGGTGCGTGACATGGGGACAGGTGAAAACTAATGGGTTGGCATGGAAACAAAACAATGGAGTGAAACAACAGGAATTAATGGAGTCCAACAAACAAAGAGCACATGGCCAAACAAACACATGATCAACAGACATGACACTATGTGAAGCATGGCAGAGCGTCAAGGCTTTATTTTGAGATGTGTAGCAAAGCCTGCTTATTTTCCAAACAAGTGCGGGGGATGATTGCTTTTTCCTCAGGTTTAATGCTCATAAACATACTCTGGGGACACGTGCTGCTGTCATTTGGTTTGATAAGGTGTGAGTACAGTATTTGACAGGTGACGGTAGGATAAAGGGGTCCGTGTGGAAACAAGTACAAACCCCGTTTCCATATGAGTTGGGAAATTGTGTTAGATGTAAATATAAACAGAATACAATGATTTGCAAATCCTTTTCAACCCATATTCAGTTGAATATGCTACAAAGACAACATATTTGATGTTCAAACTGATAAACATTTTTGCAAATAATCATTAACTTTAGAATTTGATGCCAGCAACCCGTGATAAGTAAGTTGGGAAAGGTGGCAATAAATACTGATAAAGTTGAGGAATCCTCATCAAACACTTATATGGAAATTCCTACAGGTGCGCAGGATAATTGGGAACAGGTGTGTGCCACGATTGGGTATAAAAGCAGCTTCCATGAAATGCTGAGTAATTCACAAACAAAGATGGGGCGAGGGTCACCAATTATTAAGCAAATTGTCGAACAGTTTTAGAACAACATTTCTCAACGAGCTATTCAAGGAATTTAGGGATTTTACCATCTACGGTCCGTAAAATCATCAAAAGGTTCAGAGAATCTGGAGAAATCACTGCATGTAAGCGATGATATTATGAACCTTTGACCCCTCAGGCGGTACTGCATCAAAAACCGACATCAGTGTGTAAAGGATATCACCACATGGGCTTAGGAACACTTCATAAAACCACTGTCAGTAACTACAGTTGGTCGCTACATCTGTAAGTGCAAGTTAAAACTACTAGGCAAAGCCAAACCCATTTATCAACAACACCCTGAAACGCTGCCGGCTTCGCTGGGCCCGAGCTCATCTAAGATGGAATGATGCAAAGTGGAAAAGTGTTCTGTGGTCTGACGAGTCCACATTTCAAATTATATTAGGAAACAGAGGCCCTTGTGTCCTCCAGAACAAAGAGGAAAATAACCATTTGGATTGTTATAGGCGCAAAGTTCAAAAGCCAGCATCTGTGATGGTATGGGGGTGTATTAGTGCCCAAGGCATGGGTAACTTACACACCTGTGAAGGCACCAATAATGCTGAAATGTCCTTACAGGTTTTGGAGGAACATATGTTGTCATCAAAGCAACGTTATCAAAGACACCCCAGTTTATTTCAGCAAGACTGTATTTATATTATTCACATGTGAATTATACAGCATTATTCACATGTGAATAATATAAATACAGTCTATTGTACAGCATTATTCACTTGTTGAAAGTATAAATACAGTCTGTTATACAGCCAAGCCACGTGTTACAACAGCGTGGCTTCGTGGTAAAAGAGTGCGGGTACTTTCCTGGCCCGCCTGCAGTCCAAACCTGTCTCCCATCGAAAATGAAGCGTAAAATACGACAGCGGAGACCCCGGACTGTTGAACGACTGAAGCTCTACATAAAACAAGAATGGGAAAGAATTCCACTTTCAAAGCTTCAACAATTACTTTCCTCAGTTCCAAACGTTTATTGAGTGTTGTTAAAAGAAAAGGTGATGTAACACAGTGGTGAACATGTCCTTTCCCAACTACTTTGGCACGTGTTGCAGCCTTGAAATTCTAAGTTAATTATTATTTGCAAAAAAAAATTTAAGTTTATGAGTTTGAACATCAAATTTCTTGTCTTTGTAGTGCATTCAACTGAATATGGGTTGAAAAGGATTTGCAAATCATTGTATTCCGTTTATATTTACATCTAACACAATTTCCCAACTCATATGGAAACGGGGTTTGTAAAAATAGTCCACTCCTTTTACCCGCAGCTTCTTCTCTCAGTCGGCGACCGTTCTCCCTGGCCGAGGACGCTCATTTGCCCCTTGTTTTTGTTCTCTGTTGAGAATTATTGGGAGGGTTCTTGTAAAGCGGCGTAATAAGAGCTCCTTTCCTGTAAATCTGTTTATTCCTACTATTTACATAACTGGCTGTGTAGTTTGTCATGCTTGTGTGAAGCTTCTGCGTGAATTCAAAGTCTGACCAAGCAGAGTGCGTTTGTTTTGAAGCCCGGGCGCTGAAGTGTTTTTGTTAATGGAGGGGAAACAACTCCAGAACATAGCAAGTGTTGCACATTAAAGCGGGTAGGAGAGCGGCTTTTTGAGATGAAAAGGTTTTTTTTTATTTGTGAAAGGCGTTTGATGTGCGTTCGCTGTTTATGGAATACAAGTGGATAATGCGTTGTTATTTTGTGGTTGTCTCTTTTGCTTTGCGTTGCTGCAGACTTTAACTCGTGTATGTTGTTCTTCCATGTTCGAACCCAGAAAGGACTCTATTAAAGAATTAAAGAACCCAAATTCAGTAGTTTACAGAGGTGTGATTCCACTGGCGACCTGTGAATGACATTAGACCTGCTCAAGACTTCCGTTCAAACCTTGAGTGCGACTAACAGCGGATACTTTAGACAGCAGTCATATAGATGATCTCTGACTTGCACTTTTGAAGTAGTCGTCATATTACGATTTTGTTTTCTACATTTAAAAAACTTTTACAGAATAGAATAGAAAGTACTTTATTGATCCCTGGGGGAAATTCAGCACTACAATTCGCTCACAATAGACGATAAACACTTAGGTTTTTTACATGTGAAAAATATAAATACAGTCTTTCAAACAGCATTATTCACATGTGAATAACAAAAATAAGTATTATAGAGCATTATTCACATGTGAATACTATAAATACAGTTTATTATACAGCATTATTCACATGTGAATAACAAAAAAAACAGTATTATACAGCATTATTCACATGTGAATAATATAAATAAAGTCTATTATACAGCATTATTCACATGTGGAAAGTATAAATAGTCTATTATACATCATTATTAACATGTGAATAATATAAATACAGTTTATTATACAGCATTATTCACTTGTGAATAACAAACAAACAGTATTATACAGCATTATTCACATGTGAATAATATAAATACAGTCTATTATACAGAATTTTTCACATGTGAATAACAAAAAAACAGTCTATTATACAGCATTATTCACATGTGAATAACAAAAAAAACAGTCTGTTATACAGCATTATTCACATGTGAATAATATAAATACAGTCTATTGTACAGCATTATTCACGTGGAAAGTATAAATATAGTCTATTATACATCATTATTCACATGTGAATAATGTAAATACACTATATTATACAGCATTATTCACATGTGAATAACAAAAAAACAGTCTATTATACAGCATCATTCACATGTGAATAATATAAATACAGTCTATTATACAGCATTATTCACATGTGGAAAGTATAAATACAGTCTATTATACAGCATTATTCACATGTGAATAATATAAATACAGTCTATTATACAGCATTATTCACATGTGAATAACAAAAAAAACAGTCTATTATACAGCATTATTCACATGTGAATAATATAAATACAGTCTATTATACAGCATTATTCACATGTGGAAAGTATAAATACAGTCTGTTACACAGCATTATTCACATGTGAATAATATAAATACAGTCTATTATACAGCATTATTCACTTGTGGAAAGTTTAAGTACAGCATTATTCACATGTGGAAAGTACAAATACAGTCTATTATACAGCATTATTCACATGTGAATAATATAAATACAGTCTATTATACAGCATTATTCACATGTGAATAATGTAAATACAGTCTATTATACAGCATTATTCACATGTGAATAACAAAAAAACAGTCTATTATACAGCATTATTCACATGTGAATAATATAGATACAGTCTATTATACAGCATTATTCACATGTGAATAACAAAAAAAAGAGTCTATTATACAGCATTATTCACATGTGAATAATATAACTACAGTCTATTATACAGCATTATTCACATGTGGAAAGTATAAATACAGTCTGTTATACAGCATTATTCACATGTGAATAATATAAATACTGTCTATTATACAGCATATTCACATGTGGAAAGTATAAATACAGTCTATTATACAGCATTATTCACATGTGAATAATATAAATACAGTCTTTTATACAGCATTATTCACATGTGAATAATATAAATACAGTATATTATACAGCATTATTCACATGTGAATAACAAAAAAACAGTCTATTATACAGCATTATTCACATGTGAATAATATAAATACAGTCTATTATACAGCATTATTCACATGTGAATAATATAAATACAGTCTATTATACAGCATTATTCACATGTGAATAGCAAAAAAAACAGTCTATTATACAGCATTATTCACATGTGAATAATATAAATACAGTCTATTATACAGCATTATTCACATGTGGAAAGTATAAATACAGTATTATACAGCATTATTCACATGTGAATAATGTAAATACAGTCTATTATACAGCATTATTCACATGTGAATAACAAAAAAACAGTCTATTATACAGCATTATTCACATGTGAATAATATAGATACAGTCTATTATACAGCATTATTCACATGTGAATAACAAAAAAAAGAGTCTATTATACAGCATTATTCACATGTGAATAATATAACTACAGTCTATTATACAGCATTATTCACATGTGGAAAGTATAAATACAGTCTGTTATACAGCATTATTCACATGTGAATAATATAAATACTGTCTATTATACAGCATATTCACATGTGGAAAGTATAAATACAGTCTATTATACAGCATTATTCACATGTGAATAATATAAATACAGTCTTTTATACAGCATTATTCACATGTGAATAATATAAATACAGTATATTATACAGCATTATTCACATGTGAATAACAAAAAAACAGTCTATTATACAGCATTATTCACATGTGAATAATATAAATACAGTCTATTATACAGCATTATTCACATGTGAATAATATAAATACAGTCTATTATACAGCATTATTCACATGTGAATAGCAAAAAAAACAGTCTATTATACAGCATTATTCACATGTGAATAATATAAATACAGTCTATTATACAGCATTATTCACATGTGGAAAGTATAAATACAGTATTATACAGCATTATTCACATGTGAATAATGTAAATACAGTCTATTATACAGCATTATTCACATGTGAATAACAAAAAAACAGTCTATTATACAGCATTATTCACATGTGAATAATATAGATACAGTCTATTATACAGCATTATTCACATGTGAATAACAAAAAAAAGAGTCTATTATACAGCATTATTCACATGTGAATAATATAACTACAGTCTATTATACAGCATTATTCACATGTGAATAATATAAATACAGTCTTTTATACAGCATTATTCACATGTGAATAATATAAATACAGTATATTATACAGCATTATTCACATGTGAATAATATAAATACAGTCTATTATACAACATTATTCACAAGTGAATAATATAAATACAGTATATTATACAGCATTATCCACATGTGAATAATATAAATACAGTCTATTATACAACATTATTCACATGTGAATAATATAAATACAGTCTATTATACAGCATTATTCACATGTGAATAATATAAATACATTATACATTCAAGTACAGTCAAAAGGGAACTAAGGAGTGAATTCATGGAGTGAAATTACTGTATTTTCCGGACTATAAGGCACACTTAAAATCTTGTTTTTCTTTCTCAAAACTCGACAGTGCGCCGTATGGCCCGGTGCGTCCTATGTAAGGAATACAATTGGTTGAGCTTACCCACCTCAAAGCTATTTTATTTGGTATGTGGTGTAATGATAAGTGCAACCAGTAGATGGCAATCACACACAAGACATAAGTGTAGGCTGCACTATGATGGCAATATGACTCGAGTATACAATACCAACATTTTATATTTTCCATTGAAAATAAAGAACATTACACACAGCGTTTAAAAATCTATCTAAATGTTTTAGTACGACTATGAAGCCGCAGCGCTTGATGGATTGTACTGTACTTCAACATAGGAGTATTATTATGGTATGTGTATAAGGTAAGACATATTATCTGCCGTTTTGTTTCGCAATATTATGCAAAGGCGAATTTTCTTATCTTCTGGTACCTGCTGATCTGTATTTGGGGATCTGCATAAATCCTGAAAAATTGCGCACGTTCAACTTTGTAGTCCGTGGCAGCACCGTAGTCTACAAGCTTCTTATTTCTCTCTATCTTCTTGTTATTGGACATTCATCCTCCGCTGGTGCCATTTCTAATATAAAGTAGTGAAAAATTCGTACTTATATCTGTCAGTAAACGCGCTAAAACATACCGATGTAGTGAGTTTACATTATTCACCCACGGAACTTTAGTTAGTAGAGTTTCTCAAACATAGCAGAGCATTATTTTCGTTATAAGGGATCTCTGGGTAGTGTTCATAGAGGATATTCGACTATAGTTTTTCAGCAGAGTAATGAAAATTAGAGTACTTCTGTCATATGGAGGGTGTGTGACTAGTATTTTTGCAGTAGTTTCTCAGAAACAGCAAAGAGTTCCTGTCATTTATGGAATTTCTTACTAATATTTTTTACAGCAGATCCCTACAAATATTAGTGATCCTGCACAAACAGAAGATCTTTGACTGGTGTTTTTGCAGTAGATTCTCAAAAAACAGCAGAGTCCCTCTCATATACGAGGATCTTTGACCAGATTCCTAAAAAAAAGGAGTACTTTTGTCTTATTCAAGATCTTTGAATGGTGTTTTTGTAGTAAGTCCTCAAGTACAGCTGAGCATTCTTTTCACTGTAGGGGGTCTTCGAGTAGTGTTTTAAAGCACGTTCTTAAAAATACAAGTGCCGATGATATATAGAGGGTCTTTAACCATAGTTTTTCAGCAGATTTCTAAAAATATGCGTACTTCTGTCAAATGGAGGGTCTGTGACTAGTATTGTTGCAGTAGTTTCTCAAAACAAGCAAATTGTGTTTTTCATATATGAGGATCTTTGACCAGATTCCTAAAAATAGGAGTGTTTTTGTCATATATAAGCTATTTGACTAGGGCTTTTGCAGTAAGTCCTCAAAAACAGCAGAGCATTCTTTTCATCATAGGTGATCATTAAGTAGTGTTTTAAAGTATGTTCTTAAAAATACAAATGCCTCGTGTCTCGAGAATATTTGACTATAGTTTTTCAGCACATTACTAAAAATACCAGACTTTCTGTCCTATAGAGGTTCTTTGACTAACATTTTTGCAGTAGTTTCTCAAAAACAGCAAAGAGTTCCTTGCATATATGAGGATCTTTGAACGGATTCCCCAAAATAATGGCATGCTTGTCATATAGGCGATATTTGACTCGCGCTTTTGCAGTAGGTCCTCAAAAACAGCATATCAATATTTTTATTATAGGGGGTCTTTGAGTTGTGTTTTAAAGCATGTTCTTAAAAATACAAATGCCTGTGTTGTCTAAAAGATCTTTGACTATAGTTTTTCAGCAGATTACTAAAAATAATAGTACTTCTGTCCTATGGAGGGTCTTTGACTAGCATTTTTGCAGTAGTTGCTCAAAAACAGCAAAGAGTTGCATATGTGAAGATCTTTGACCGGATTCCCAAAAATAATGGCACGCTTGTCATATAGAGGATCTTTGACTAGCGCTTTTGCGGTAAGTCCTCAAAAACAGCATAGCAATATTTTTATTATAGGGGGTCTTTAAGTCGTGTTTTAAAGAATGTTCTTAAAAATGCAAGTCTGGATATTGTATAGAGGATCTTTGACCATAGTTTTTCAGGAGATTACTAAAAATAAGAGTACTTCTGTCATATGGAGGTCTGTGACTAGTATTGTTGCAGTAGTTTCTCAAAACCAGCAAATTGTGTTTTTCATAAATGAGGATCTTTGACCAGATTCTTAAAAATAGGAGTGTTTTCGTCATATAGAAGCTATTTGACGAGGGCTTTTGCAGTAAGTCCTCAAAAACAGCAGAGCATTCTTTTCATCATAAGTGATCTTTAATTAGTGTTTTAAAGTATGTTCTTGGAAATACAAATGCCTCTGTTGTCTCGAGAATCTTTGACTATAGTTTTTCAGCAGATTACTAAAAATAACAGCACTTCTGTCCTATGGAGGGTCTTTGACTAATATTTTTGCAGTAGTTTCTCAAAAACAGCAAAGAGTTCCTTGCATGTATGAGGATCTTTGACCGGATTCCCAAAAATAATGTCACGCTTGTCATATAGACGATCTTTGACTCGCGCTTTTGCAGTAGGTCCTCAAAAACAGCATATCAATATTTTTGTTATAGGGGGTCTTTGAGTTGTGTTTTAAAGCATGTTCTTAAAAATACAAATGCCTGTGTTGTCTAGAAGATCTTTGACTATAATTTTTCAGCAGATTACTAAAAAGAACAGTACTTCTGTCCTACGGAGGGTCTTTGACTAGCATTGTTGCAGTAGTTGCTCAAAAACAGCAAAGAGTTGCATATGTGAAGATCTTTGACCGGATTCCCAAAAATAATGGCACGCTTGTCATATAGAGGATCTTTGACTAGCGCTTTTGCGGTAAGTCCTCAAAAACAGCATAGCAATATTTTTATTATAGGGGGTCTTTAAGTCGTGTTTTAAAGAATGTTCTTAAAAATGCAAGTCTGGATGTTGTATAGAGGATCTTTGACCATAGTTTTTCAGGAGATTACTAAAAATAAGAGTACTTCTGTCATATGGAGGGTCTGTGACTAGTATTGTTGCAGTAGTTTCTCAAAACCAGCAAATTGTGTTTTTCATATATGAGGATCTTTGACCAGATTCTTAAAAATAGGAGTGTTTTTGTCATATAGAAGCTATTTGACTAGGGCTTTTGCAGTAAGTCCTCAAAAACAGCAGAGCATTCTTTTCATCATAGGTGATCTTTAAATAGTGTTTTAAAGTATGTTCTTGGAAATACAAATGCCTCTGTTGTCTCGAGAATCTTTGACTATAGTTTTTGAGCAGATTACTAAAAATAACAGCACTTCTGTCCTATGGAGGGTCTTTGACTAATATTTTTGCAGTGTTTTCTCAAAAACAGCAAAGAGTTCCTTGCATATATGAGGATCTTTGACCGGATTCCCAAAAATAATGTCACGCTTGTCATATAGACTATCTTTGACTCGCGCTTTTGCAGTAGGTCCTCAAAAACACCATAGCAATATTTTTATTATAGGGGGTCTTTGAGTTGTGTTTTAAAGCATGTTCTTAAAAATACAAATGGCTGTGTTGTCTAGAAGATCTTTGACTATAGTTTTTCAGCAGATTACTAAAAATAACAGTACTTCTGTCCTATGGAGGGTCTTTGACTAGCATTTTTGCAGTCGTTTCTCAAAAACAGCAAATACTTGCATATGTGAGGATCTTTGACCGGATTCCCAAAAATAACGGCGCGCTTGTCATATAGAGGATCTTTGACTAGCGCTTTTGCAGTAGGTCCTCCAAAACAGCAGAGCGTTGCTGTCCTATGGATTCTTTGATTTTGTTTGTTTACAGCAGATTCCTCAAAACAAGAGTGTTCAAGTGTTCTCAAAAACAGCAAAGTTTTCCTTTCATGTAGGAGATCAAGGGGCGGCATGGCGTAGTGGGTAGAGCGGCCGTGCCAGAAACCTGAGGGTTGCAGGTTCGCTCCCCGCCTATGGACATCCAAGTCGCTGCCGTTGTGTCCTTGGGCAGGACACTTCACCCTTGCCCCCGGTGCCGCTCACACTGGTGAATGAATGATGAATGAATGAATGATAGGTGGTGGTCGGAGGGGCCGTAGGCGCAAACTGGCAGCCACGCTTCCGTCATTTTACCCCAGGGCAGCTGTGGCTACAGATGTAGCTTACCACCACCAGGTGTGAATGAATGATTGGTGGTGGTCGGAGGGGCTGTCACTCCAAATATCTTCCCCCCTACAAAAACCTTCCCCCCCAGAAGACATTTGGCATGACAGCCCCTTTTATGCCTGAAGGACCTCAATGAGGGTGGAAGGACCTTAAAGCAGCCCACACAGCTGCCTGTTTTAAAAGCATTATAATTGGCTGATTGTCATTGGTGAAAAATAACGGTGTTGAAAAAATATTAGCATTCCAGCATGCTAAGCTAATTTCGCAGCTGTAACCCTTAAGAGTCATATAACTTGCTTAAAGAAGCCCACCCAGCTGCCTGTTTTAAAAGCATGATAATTGGCTGATTGTCATTGGTGAAAAATAAGGGTGAGGAAAAAATATTCGCATTCCAGCACGCTAACCTTTCAAGCTATTTTGGCTTCGCTAATTTTGCAGCTGTAACCCTTAAGAGTCATATAACTTGGTATTGTCACGCCCTCATTGGGGTCCTTCAGGCATTAGAGGGGCTGTAAGGTTTTTGTAGGGGGGAAGAAATTTGGCGTGACAGGGCCGTAGGCGCAAACTGGCAGCCCCGTTTCCGTCAGTCTACCCCAAGGCAGCTGTGGCCACAAATGTAGCTTACCACCACCAGCTGTGAATGAATGATGGGTTCCCACTTATCTGTGAGCGCTTTGAGTATCTAATAATAGAAAAGCGCGATATAAATCTAATCCATTATTATTATTATTATTATTATCTTCTTTGACTAGTGTTTTTTTTTACAGCAGATTCTGAAAAATAGCATGCTCATGTCATCTGTAGGCTTTGCCACTTGCCTTTTTTGCAGTGTGTCCCCAAAAACCGCGACGCATTCCTCTCATATAGAGGATAGTTGAGCAGTGTTTTTGACAGCAGCTGTAATATTAAAGGTCTACTGAAATGAGATTTTTTTATTTAAACCGGGATTGCAGGTCCATTCTATGTGTCATATTTGATCATTTCGCGATATTGCCATATTTTTGCTGAAAGGATTTAGTAGAGAACATCCACGATAAAGTTCGCAACTTTTGGTCGCTAATAGAAAAGCCCTGCCTTTAGCGGAAGTATGTGCGCGTGACGTCACGAGTTGCAGGGCTCCACACATATTCACATTGTTTTTAATGGGAGCCACCAGCAGTAAGAGTAATTCGGACCAAGAAAGCGACAATTAATTTGAGCGAGGATAAAAGATTCGTGAATTAGGATATTGATAGTGAAGGACTAGAAAAAAAAATTAAAAAAAATTTAAAAAAGCGGCGGCAGTGTGAGCGTTTCAGATGTAATTAGACACATTTACTAGGATAATTCTGGAAGATCCCTTATCTGCTTATTGTTTTAATAGTGTTTTAGTGAGATTTTAAAGATTGTAAAGGCATACCTCGAGGTCGGATGGCTGCAGTGAACACGCAGTGTCTCAGAGAAAAGCCGAGGAGCCAAGCTCACAGCTGCCTTTTTTGACAGCTGCTGCAGGACGACGAATAATCCACTGATGTCTCCGGTAAGATACATATCACAATTTCCCCATCCAAAAACATGCTCGTTGACGTAGAGAGAACATGTTCGCTTGACCGCTCCACTTCACAACAAACAAAGAAACACCGGCTGTGTCTCGGTGCTAAAGGCAGCTGCAATCCACCGCTTTCCACCAACAGCATTGTTCTTTATAGTCTCCATTATTAAATGAACAAATTGCAAAAGATCCAGCAACACAGATGTCCAAATTACTGTGTAATTCTGCGGTTAAAGCAGACGACTTTTAGCCGCGAGTGGTGTAGCTGCTAATATTTCCTGACAGTCCGTGACGTCACGCGTACGCGTCATCATTCCGCGACGTTTTCAACAAGAAACTCGCGGGTAATTTAAAATGGGAATTTAGTAAACTAAAAAGGCCGTATTGGCATGTGTTGCAATGTTAATATTTCATCATTGATATATAAACTATCAGACTGCGTGGTCGGTAGTAGTGGGTTTCAGTAGGCCTTTAATGATCTTTGACATGTATTAGCTCAGCATTTAGTCCCTGATGGCCTCCTCCAGTGGAGCCAACATGAAGCGTCCACCATGTCCATCTGTTTACATGATGCTGTTCTCCTCCACAGTTTGCTCCCAGTACTCCCGCGGTGTCTTCGCCATCTTCGGCCTCTACGACAAGCGATCGGTGCACACGTTGACGTCCTTCTGCAGCGCCCTGCACATCTCCCTCATCACGCCCAGCTTCCCCATCGAGGGCGAGAGCCAGTTCACGCTGCAGCTGCGGCCGTCCATCCGCGGGGCGCTGCTGTCCCTGCTGGACCACTACGACTGGAACAAGTTTGTCTTCCTCTACGACACCGACCGAGGTAACTTCTGATCGCTGGACCCATGAACATTCATTTTTAATTGATCCCGCTTCCCCTTAGAACCGGGGTCGGCAACCCATAGGATATCAATCAATGTTTACTTATATAGCCCTAAATCACTAGTGTCTCAAAGGGCTGCACAAACCACCACGACATCCTCGGTAGGCCCACATAAGTGGGACATCGGTGACAATAATGACCTAGTGGGACGTCGGTGACAATAATGACTATGAGAACCTTAGAGAGGAGGAAAGCAATGGATGTCGAGCGGGTCTAACATGATACTGTGATAGGATAGGTCTTTATTGTCATTGTACAAGTACAACGAAACTTTGTTTTCAGCACAAACCTGTTCAAGATTAGACAAACAAAGAGTGTACAGGGTTACAGAACAAGAACGCTGATGGGTCGCCATAAGGCGCCCCGTAAAAGATGGGAAAAACGTAAACGCTGGGGAAGGATGAGTAAAAAAATACAATCAGACTGGGCTCCTAAGGGGGCCCAGTCTGGAGTGGGAAAAAACCTCCATAGCAAAGCACATATACATATTACAACATACATCTCGAGATATCTAGCAACAAAGGGAAGGTAGTTCAAGGTCATGGTGGTAGGCCGCAGCTCTCAGGCGCTGACCATCCATTCATCACCCCTACGGGATTTGCGTCGAGGGCGTTGGGCTGGGGGGTGTATGTGTGGCGTATATTTTTTTGTGGATGTGTGTGTGTGTGTGTGTGTGTGTATAAGCCCGTAGTGTGTCTCTGTTCCGCGGCCTTGATGTATTGGGCCGTCTCGTCCAAAGTCAACAACAACAGGTGTGTGTCCATGAGAGACAAGAAGGGAGTTTGTTGTGTCTTCGCTGCGGCTCTTTAGCTCCGCCCTAGTGGCTCTCTGGAGCTTTTTCAAAAATATATTAAAAATGAAAAAAGATGAGGGGGGGAAAAAACATATTTTTTGTTTTAATATGGTTTCTGTAGGAGGACAAACATGACACAAACCTCCCTAATTGCAATAAAGCACGCTGTTTATATTATATTCATGCTTCACTGATTCGAGAATTTGGCGAGCGCCGTTTTGTCCTACTAATTTTGTCGGTCTTTGAACTCACCGTAGTTTGTTTACATGTATAACTTTCTCCGACTTTCTAAGACGTGTTTTATGCCACTTGTTTTTCTGTCTCATTTTGTCCACCAAACTTTTAACGTTGTGCATGAATGCACAAAGGTGAGTTTTGTTGATGTTATTGACTTGTGCGGAGTAGAAATCAAACATATTTGGTCAATGCTTGACTGCAAGCTAATCGATGCTAACATGCTATTTACCAATCCAATCCAATCCACTTTATTTATATAGCACATTTAAACAACAAAATGTTTCCAAAGTGCTGCACAACAATCGTAAAAACAACATTCAAACACTATCCTGAGCTCCACCAATGACTGAATAAAAACAAAAAATAAAAATAAATACATATAAAAACAATATTAAATAAATATGATTAAAAATGATTTTAAGGGTGAAACCAATTAAAACAGTAAATAGAAATCAAATTTTTTAAACACAGAGGACACACAACTCACGTAGTGTTAAAAGCCAGAGAAAAAAAATGGCTAACTATATGTACATACTGCACCATTGTACCTCACTTGTAGCTATTATTGAGCTCATTTGGTTTCCTTTAAGTCTTCTTAATTCAATTTATACCTCATGACACACTATCTGTATGAAATATGGCTTTCAATTTTTTTGCGGCTCCAGATAGATTTTTTTTTTGTATTTTTGGTCCATTATAGCTCTTTCAAAATTTTGGGTTGCCGACCCCTGAACTAGAAGGATGGAATTTTGTCCGACACTCTGTTCTGGGCTAAAACTCTAAAAAAAAAAAAAAGGGGTTCGTTCGGGTGCTTTAAAACCTTGAAAATGCTTGATTTGAAAGTTGTGTTTTCAAGGTTTGAAAAATGCTTGAATTTTGGGTTAAGTGCTTGCAAATAGTTGGAGATGTCCATATTTCTCGGCAGTCTTTCTTTTTTTTTAGTTTATTTCCAACATGAACACACTTACAACATAATACATCACATAATTTCATATCATTTCTCTTTACATCATGTCCGAAAAGGAGTAGGAGGAAGCAAAATGTGTTTAATCCTATCCCTTTTCCACTTCAGAGCATTTACGAATACATACATTCATTTACTGACCTTTTTATAGTAAAATGACATCCGTGAATGAGTAATACAACAGTGTTCTAATATGTAATTAATTAAATCAGACATTATTAACATAAGGAGCTGAAGAATATCTTATTTTTAATAAGGTTGAAAGTATTTCTCATAATTCTTCTTCTGTGTACTTTGTAAGCACTATTAATTTGAACAACTTCTTAAACTGGTTCATATCAGTACATTGTTTAACTTCTTTACTCAATCCATTCCATAATTTAATTCCACATACTGATATGCTAAAGGTTCTAAGTGTTGTACGTGCATGCAAATGTTTTAAATTGTAGTTTCTTCTAAGGTTATATTTCTCCTCTTTAGTTGAGAAAAGTTGTTGTACATTCTTTGGTAGCAGGTTATAGTTTTCTTTGTATATAATTTAAGCTGTTTGCAATTTTACCAAATCATCGAACTTTAATATTTTTGACTCAAAAAAGAAAGAGTTTTTAGAAAAGTTGTTGTACATTCTTTGGTAGCAGGTTATAGTTTTCTTTGTATATAGTTTTAGCTGTTTGCAATTTTACCAAATCATCGAACTTTAATATTTTTGACTCAAAAAAGAAAGAGTTTTTATGTTCTCCATATCAAACATTATGTATCAGTCTAATTGATCTTTTTTGTAACACCGTTAACGAATGTAGCGCACATTTGTAGTTATTTCCCCATATTTTTGCACAATAACTCAATAACTCGTAACACTAGCGAGCGGTAGAGACTGACTCGAAAGGCTGATTATAAAATGGAAAAAAAAAAAAAAAGTTTCCTTTAAAATGAAAGCTACACGCTTGATTTGTTGGCGTTGCACGAGCCCTTACATTAGGTTGTTGTATGTCGCCCCCAAGAGGACAGTGGTGTCATGCCGGGAGGTTTTCGTTTTAAAGGGGAACATTATCACCAGACCTATGTAAGCATCAATCTATACCTTGATGTTGCAGAAAAAAGACCATATATTTTTTTAACCGATTTCCGAACTCTAAATGGGTGAATTTTGGTGAATTAAACGCCATTCTATTTATCGCTCTTGGAGCGATGACATCAGAACGTGACACCACCTAGGTAATAAAGCCGCCATTTTCTCAAACACATTACAAACACCAGGTCTCAGCTCTGTTATTTTCAGTTTTTTCGACTATTTTTTGTAACCTTTGAGACATCGTGCCTTGCCGGTGTGTTGTCGGCAGAGGTGGGTAGTAACGCGCTACATTTACTCCGTTACATTTACTTGAGTAACTTTTGGGATAAATTGTACTTCTACGAGTAGTTTTTATGCAACATACTTTTACTTTTACTTGAGTATATTTATAGAGAAGAAACGCTACTTTTACTCCGCTCCATTTATCTACATTCAGCTCGCTACTCGTTACTTTTTTTTTTTTATCGATCTGTTAATGTTTGTTTCGGTTTATGACAGAGCTTCAAAGTAGGATCTGCACATGCCTGCGTTTCACCAATCACATGCAGTCACTGGTGACGTTGGACCAATCAAACAGAGCCAGGTGGTCACGTGACCCAACTTAAACAAGTTGAAAAACGTATTGGGGTTTTACCATTTAGTGGTCAATTGTACGGAATATGTACTGTACTGTGCAATCTACTAATAAAAGTTTCAATCAATCAATCAAAAGTTTAAAGGAAAAAAGACACTTTTTATTTCTACCGTACTTCCCGTCAAAATCCTAAAGACTGATCGCACAGTTCCTGTCTTCACAATAAAAGCGCCGCTCCATCGCGCCTGCGCTAACAAAATAAGAGTCTTCGAAAGCCAGTGCAAACAAGCTAGCAAGCTACGGAGTTTGCCGCCAATGTATTTCTTGTAAAGTGTATAAAAACGAATATGGAAGCTGGACAAATAAGATGCCAAAAACCAACGACTTTCATGTGGTATTAGACGGAAAGGAGGAACTTTTTTCTCCTCCATTTGAAAAAGTGGACATTATCAGCACTAAAATGCAAGTCATCAGAATCAGGTAATACACCAACTTATATTCTTGTCTTCATGAAAGATAGGAATCTATATGTTAAACATGCATGTATATTCATTAAAACACCTTTAACATGTCAACAAAAACGGCAAAATAAATAAATATAAATTATATACTGTATATATAAATGTATGTATATATGTATATGATATGTGTGTGTATGTATATATGAGGTAGATCACCTCGACTTGGTCATTTATTAAGTAATTGATTAACGTTGAAAAACTTATTGGAGTGTTACCATTTAGTGGTCAATTGTAGGGAATATGTACTGTACTGTGCAATCTACTAATACAAGTTTCAATCAATCAATCAATCAATCAATGCCTATTGAGCCTATGGTGCTGTTAAGTTATTGTGGCTCAATGTGTCTTAATTTTTTTTATTTTAATGTACTATTATTTTAAATATATTATTGTTTTAGTTGCTTAAGAGATATTTATGGCTCTGAATTTGCTCATTGCTATTTTTATGTTTTTGTGCATTATTTTTTGCCGTAATCAGGTTACTCATCAGTTACTCAGTACTTGAGTAGTTTTTTCACAACATACTTTTTACTTTTACTCAAGTAAATATTTTGGTGAATACTCCTTACTTTTACTTGAGTAATACATCTCTAAAGTAACAGTACTCTTACTTGAGTGCAATTTCTGGCTACTCTACCCACCTCTGGTTGTCGGAGGGTGTAACAACACTAACAGGGAGGGATTCACTGGCCCAAAGATGCTAAAGTGGCAAGAAATTGGATGAAATTTGTTCAAAATACGAGGGTGTGGGGAAAGCCGACGAAATGGTCAGTCATTTGTTCCGCACACTTTACCGACGAAAGCTATACTACTACAGAGATGGCAAGATTGTGTGGATATCCTGCGACACTCAAAGTAGATGCATTTCCAACGATAAAGTCAAAGAAATCTGCCGCCGGACCCCCATTGAATGTGCCGGAGTGTCAGCACATTTTACCGGCGATGCTAAGGCAGACATGACACAGAGATGTATGGATAACCTGCAGATGCATTTCCAACGATAAAGTCAACGAAATCACAAAGGTGAGTTTTGTTGATGTTATTGACTTATGTGCTAATCAGAAATATTTGGTCGCGGCATGACTGCCAGTTAATCGATGCTAACATGCCATTTAGGCTAGTTGTATGTACATTTGTAGATATATTTGCATCCAGCGTTTCCCTCCACCCACATTTAATGTGAAACAAACACTTACCAATCGACGGATTTAAGTTGATCCAGTGTCACAAGATGCGAAAGTCACAAACGTTTGGTCTGCACATTTTACCGGCGATGTTAAGGCAGACATGGCCGAATAGCGTCAATAGCTATTCGCTCAATAGCTTCAGTTTCTTCTTCAATTTAGTTTTCGCTATCTGCCTCCATACTCCAACCATCCGTTTCAATACCTGCATAATCTGTTGGATCGCTTAAGGCGCTGAAATCCGAGTATGAATCCGAGCTAATGTCGCTATATCTTGCTGTGCTATCCGTTTGTTTGTAATGGCATCACTGGATGACGTCACAGGAAAATGGACGGTGGCTTCACAGAAAGCGAAAATAAGGCACTTTAAAGCGTTTTTTCGGGATATTCCGGGATGGGTAAAATTTTGAAAAAAATTTCGAAAAATAAAAAAAGCTACTGGGAACTGATTTGTATTGGTTTTAACCCTTCTGAAATTGTGATAATGTTCCCCTTTAAAGAAAATTGGATGGAAAATGACAAATACAAACTTTGGATAAAACGTGGACCAAATCCATGTGTAGCCTGCTATAGTATGCAAAAAGAAAATTAATTTGCACTTTTTGGCGTTATTTGCACTGTGAAGGTCATATGTCATTTGTATCCTTTTGCACAACATAGAGCTGAGTTATTGTGAATGGTTTTGACTTTTTATACAACATAGTTCAATGTAATTTTTGCTCCATTATTTTGGTTGTCTACTTAACTGGTCTGACTACCTCAGTTAAAACAAACATGTTACATTCTGTCATTTCGGTTAATTACATTAAAATGGTTAAATTATTGGACGTGTTTGTACCGCGAAGGTCATATAATGCACAATTTGCAACCTTTTTTCACAACTTTGCTGAGTTAATATGAATGATTTTGTAGTTTTTACACAACACGGTTGTATGCATTTCTTGCTCTACTACAAACCCCGTTTCCATATGAGTTGGGAAATTGTGTTAGATGTAAATATAAACGGAATACAATGATTTGCAAATCATTTTCAACACATATTCAGTTGAATATGCTACAAAGACAACATATTTGATGTTCAAACTGATAAACTTTTTTTTTTTTTTTTGCAAGTAATCATTCGCTTTAGAATTTGATGCCAGCAACACGTGACAAACAATTTGGGAAAGGTGACAATAAACACTGATAAAGTTGAGGAATGCTCCTCGAGCACTTATATGGAACATCCCACAGGTGTGCAGGCTAATTGGGAACAGGTGGGTGCCATGATTGGGTATAAAGCAGCTTCCATGAAATGCTAAGTAATTCACAAACAAGGATAGGGTGAGGGTCACCAATTTGTAAGCAAATTGTCGAACAGTTTTAGAACAATATTTCTCAACGAGCTATTGCAAGGAATTTAGGGATGTTACCATCTACGGTCCGTAAAATCATCAAAAAGTTCAGAGAATCTGGAGAAATCACTGCACGTAAGCGATGATATTACGGACTTTTGATCCTTCAAGCGGTCCTGCATCAAAAACCAACATCGGTGTGTAAAGGATATCACCACGTGGGCTAAGGAACACATCATAAAACCACTGTCAGTAACTACAGCTGGTCGCTACATCTGTAAGTGCAAGTTAAAACTCTACTATTCAAAGCCAAACCCATTTATCAACAATATCCTGAAACGCCACCAGCTTGCCTGGGCCCGAGCTTACCTAAGATGGACTGATGCAAAGTGGAAAGGTGTTCTGTGGTCTGACGAGTCCACATTTAAAATTATATTTAGAAACAGAAAACGTGGTGTCTTCCAGAACAAAGAGGAAAATAACCATTTGGATTTTTATAGGCGCAAAGTTCAAAAGCCAGCATGTGTGATGGTATGGGGGTGTATTAGTGCCCAAAGCATGGGTAACTTACACACCTGTGAAGGCACCATTAATGCTGAATGGTCCATACAGGTTTTGGAGCAACATATGTTGTCATCCAAGCAACGTTTCATGGACGCCCCTGCTTATTTCATCAAGACAAGTGTTACAACAGCGTGGCTTCATTTTAAAAAAAAAGAGTGTGGGTACTTTCCTGGCCCGCCTGCAGTCCAGACCTGTCTGGACTACAATGTTCGGAAATGTGTGGCGCATTATGAAGCGTAAAATACGACAGCGGAGACCCCGGACTTTTGAACGACTGAAGCTCTACATAAAACAAGAATGGGAAAGAATTCCACTTTCAAATCTTCAACAATTAGTTTCGTCTGTTCCCTAACGTTTATTGAGTGTTGTGAAAAAAAGAGTTGATGTAACACAGAGGTGAACATGTCCTTTCCCAACTACTCTGGCACGTGTTGCAGCCATGAAATTCTAAGTAAATTATTATTTGCAAAAAAAAAATAAAGTTTTTGAGTTTGAACATCAAATATCTTGTTTTGTAGTGCATTCAATTGAATATGGGTTGAAAGGGATTTGCAAATCATTGTATTCCGTTTATATTTACATCCAACACAATTTCCCAACTCATATGGAAACGGGGTTTGTCTATTCGTTGTCTACTTAACTTGTCTGGCTACCTCAGTGAAAGCAAAAAAAAGGAAACTTTTGTCTTTTTGGTCATTAGTTATGGCCACAGTTATAAGGCTAGATATGCTTAATGAAAGGTGACTGAGGTGTTTAATTTATTATCCTTATATTAATATGCGAAATTGCCTTTTAGGGTGCGTGTTTTTATATCACGTCATGCAGTTTACACGCACAAATACGGTGTCAATCAACCCGTGCTGTTCGATGTCATTGAGTGTTGTAAGAAAAAGAACAAGAAATGTGAAAAACAACTCAAATGGAGACACGTTTGCAAACACCAATGACATTGAATAGTCTACACAAACACTGCTTCATTTTCTAAGCCCCATTCAGTTGATGATAACTACTGGTTCAATGTTAGCCTTAGGTTTTAGCAGATTTTCCCTATTTTTCCTACAGACAGCATTTGGTGACCTCAAACAACAAGGCTATGGCCTGATTCATGTTGGTTTTCGCCTTTTGAAGGATACTGGAAAATTGATCATGAAATTCCTTAAAAAGTGCTTGAATTTGGCCATGGAAAATGGTTTACGAATCCTGAAAAAAAGACTGCTTGATACATCCACACGTGTCATGTTCGGTTCAATTCCAATCAACTCTGGTGCATTTGCTGTGCTAGTACAAGGTGATCATCCGAACCCCGATGTGCACCAAAAAAGATGCAGACTATGACTAATATTTTGCTTGCAATCGAATAGAATAGAATAGAAAGTACTTTATTGATCCCTGGGGGAAATTCAGCACCACAGTTCGCTCACAATAGACAATAATAATAATAAAAAATATATAATATATATATATATATGAATAGTATAAATATAATCTACATATATTCTACATTTAAGTGCAGTCAAGGAACAAATGCATTATACAATCTGATGGCTGTCGTTATGAAGGACCTCCTATGTCGTTCCGTGTTACATTTAGGGAGTCTGAGCCTTCCACTGAACGTGCTCATTCTCTCCGCAAGGTCCGAGTGTAGTGGGTGGAAGGTGTTGTCCATGATGGCTAGGAGTTTTCCTGGACTTCTCCTCTCTGACACCACCGCCAGAGAGTCCAGCTCCACTCCCACCACGTTACTGGCCTTCTCTACCAACTTGTCCAGTCTGTTTGTATCCCTCACTCTTAGCCCGCTGCCCCAGCAAGCCACGGC
This sequence comes from Nerophis ophidion, assembly GCF_033978795.1. NCBI lineage: Eukaryota > Metazoa > Chordata > Actinopteri > Syngnathiformes > Syngnathidae > Nerophis > Nerophis ophidion. The sequence continues at coordinate 70,588,848 of NC_084614.1, forward strand.
GTACAAGAAGGCGCCCGCCACCACCGACTTGTAGAACATCTTGAACACCTTTGTACAGACGTTGAAGGATCCTATCCTCAGTAGAGGGCTTCAGCGTGTTTTGACCCATTCAGCTTGTTGTCCATGTGTACACCGGGGTATTTATAATCCTCAACCATGTCCACATCGACCCCCCTGATTGAAACAGGGGTCGCCGGAGTACTTTTCCTCCTTCCCAGGTCCACAACCAGCTCCTTGGTTTTCGTCACATTGAGCTGGAGGTGGTTCTTTCCACACCATGTGACAAAGTCCTCCACCAGTGTCCTGTATTCCTCGTCATCACCATCCTCAATACACCCCACTATCGCAGAGTCATCAGAAAACTTCTGAAGGTGGCAGGACTCTGACTGATAGTGGAAATCGGTGGTGAAAAGGAAGGGGGAGAGGACTGCACCCTGCGGGGCCCCGGTGTTGCTGACCAGCCTGTCAGACACACAATCCTGCAGTCGAACGTACTGTGGTCTGTCAGTCAGGTAATCTACAACCCAGGACACCAAGGGGGCCTCCACCTGCATCTTCTCCAACTTCACACCCAGTAGCCCAGGCCGTATAGTCTTGAAAGCACTGGAAAAGTCAAAAAATATGACCCTCACACTGCTTGCTGGCTTGTCCAAGTGGGCGTGGGCTCGGTTCAGCAGGTGGATGACTGCATCCTCCACTCCCAGTCGGGGCTGGTAGGCGAATTGGAGTGGGTCCAGGTTGGGCTTGAATGTAGGGCGTAGTTGTTCCAGGACCAATTCTCTCCATGGTCTTCATGATATGGGAGGTTAGAGCCACTGGCCTGTAGTTCTTCGACGTGCTGGGGTGCGTGCACTTGGGGATTGGGACCAAGCTTGAGGTTTTCCCCAGTGTGGGGACTTTCTGCAGCCTAAGGCTCATGTTGAAGATGTGCTGGAGCACACCACACAGCTGTGGGGCGCAGGTTTTGAGCAACCTGGGGCTCACACCGTTAGCTGTGTATTCACCTGTTCTGCAGACAGACACACTGAGGGGGTCTCAGCTGGTTGGGGGAGGGCGGGGTCATCCTTCTGAGGGTGAGGTGTTAGGTGGGGCGAGGTAGTCATTGGAGTTGGGGGACTGTGAGGAGGGGAGGGGGGGTGGATTGGTTCGCTGAGGTTGTCAGGGGGCCGGCTGGCATCTTTTGGGGGGTGGGGGGTGGGGGGGGGGTTGGATGGGGGGCAGGAGCTTGTCGAAGCCATTGTGTCAAACCTGTTAAAGAACTGGTTTAGCTCATTGGGCCCCTCTTTGTGTCCCCCCCTACCCCCTGACGGTTTGAGGCCGGTGATGGTCTGCATACTTCTCCAAACCGCCTTCATGTTGTTGTCCTTCAGCTTCCCTTCCAGCATTCCTCCTGTAGTTCTCCTTGGCCTCCCTGAGTTTGGTCTTCAGCAGCACCTGAACTCTTTTCACCTCATCCCTGTTACCAGCATTGAATGCCCTCTTCTTGTCATTCAGTATGGCTTTGATGTCTTTAGTCACCCACGGCTTGTTGTTTGGGTAGCTGGTGACCGTCTTTGATGGGACATTTGAGTCAACACAGAAGTTGATATAGTCTGTGATGCACTCTGTGAGCCTGTCAATGTCCTCACCATGAGAGCTGTGTCTTGGATCCTCTTTGGACTGGACTCTCGCGACTGTGTTGTATCCATTGTGGATTGAACTTTCACAGTATCATGTTAGATCCGCTCGACATCCATTGCTTTCCTCCTTTCTAAGGTTCTCATAGTCATCATTGTCACCGACGTCCCACTGGGTCATTATTGTCACCAATGTCCCACTGGGTGTGAGTTTTCCTACCGAGGATGTCGTGGTGGTTTGTGCAGCCCTTTGAGACACTAGTGATTTAGGGCTATATAAGTAAACATTGATTGATTGATTGATTGATTGATTGATTGATGAGGCTCCATGAGCACCTGCCAGTCAGTTACCTCAAAACAGCCTTGTAGTGTCTCTTGGACCCCTTCTGACCACCTTCTCACAGTTTTTTTGGTCACAGAGGCACATAACAGGGGTTGAGGTAAACAAAGTTGTGGTTTGACCGGCCCAGCTCTGTGAGTGCTACGGATGTTTGCGTATAGCAGGTCCAAGATCTTATTTCCTCTGGTGTGGCAGCTGACATACTGAGTGAAGTTGGGGAGTGATTTGTCCATACTAACATGGTTAAAATCCCCCGAGATGAGGATGAGAGCTTTCGGGTGCTGTGTTTGTAGCCAGGCTATGGAGCTGAGGATGACGTCAATGGCAGCTGCAGCGTTAGCAGAGGGGGGATTGATTGATTGATTGATTGATACTTTTATTAGTAGATTGCACAGTACAGTACATATTCTGTACAATTGACCACTAAATGGTAACACCCGAATAAGTTTTTCAACTTGTTTAAGTCGGGGTCCACGTTAATCAATTCATGGCAAGATGTATACTGCAATTCATTATAACATGCGGAATCTCCTTTTTTTTTTTTTCATGAAAAAGGGATGTTTTTGTCATGAAAAAGGGAGGTTTTTGTGGTTGGTGCACTAATTGTAAGTGTATTTTGTGTTTTTATGTTGATTTAATAAAAAAAATAAAAATAAATAAAAACATTTTTTTTTTTTACAAAAATGAATAAAAAATTCTTCTACGGCCCGGTGGTTGGGGACCACTGAGTAAGACGAACAAAACACTTCTAAACTGCATGTTTAGAAGGGCAGGACTTGATAAAAAGTAAATGTAAATTAAATGTAAAAGTATACAAAAGTACAAAACGAACAAAGACAAAAGACAAAGCGAACTGCAGCAGGGGCCGTCTAGATCGACGCATGCGCACTATGTAAGTGAACCGTGGTGTGGTTCAGTTAACAAGACCTCAAAGGTGGATGCGACACGGAGCAAAGACGCAGAGCGGTGTTAAAATGACAGGGGAAAAATGCTCTGGAAATGTTGTCTCAGCTTCTCAGTGCATTTGGAGTGTAAAAGTATACTTTTTCCACATTTTTGTTATGCTACAGCAGGAGTAGGGAACCTGTGGCTCTTTTGATGACTGCATCTGGCTCTCAGATAAATCTTAGCTGACATTACTCGACACGATAAGTAATGAATAATTCCGCTGGTAATCAGGATGTTAAAAATAACGTTCAAAATATAAAACATTCTCATGCATTTTAATCCATGCATCCGTTTTCTACCGCACCTGTTCAAGATATAACAATGTTATTAAAAAAAAATTAGAGACTTATTATACTCTAAAAATGTTGGTTTTACTTAAAAAATGCACGCATTTAGTTGTATTCAGTGTTAAAAGATAGGATATGGCTCTCACGGAAATACATTTTAAAATATTTGGCTTTCATGGCTCTCGCAACCAAAAAGGTTCCCGACCCCTGTGCTACAGCCTTATTCCGAATTTGAATAAATTAATTTTTGTCCTCAACATTCTTCACACAACACCCTATAATGAAAAAAGTTCAGTTGAGTTGAGTTTATTTGGAACATGCATGCATACATCATGATACAGTATGTCACAATTTCCAGTTTTTCTATTCAACATGTTCGAAAAGGAGTTGGAAGAAGCTGAGCTTATTTAATCTTACCCCTTTTCTTTTTACATAGCAGTCACTTCCTGTTCTCAATTTATTCATAACATACTCATTAGTAATAATAATAAAAATAAATAAATAATAATTAGTGAGGTAAGTTATATTTCATCCATCCATCCATCCATCTTCTTCCGCTTATTCGAGGTCGGGTCGCGGGGGCAGCAGCCTAAGTAGGGAAACCTTCGTCTAGCTCCTCCCGGGGGATCCCGAGGCGTTCCCAGGCCAGCCGGTAGACATAGTCTTCCCAACGTGTCCTGGGTCTTCCCCGTGGCCCCCTACCGATTGGACGTGCCCTAAACACCTCCCCAGGGAGGCGTTCGGGTGGCATCCTGTCCAGATGCCCGAACCACCTCATCTGGCTCCTCTCGATGTGGAGGAGCAGCGGCTTTACTTTGAGTTCCTCCCGGATGACAGAGCTTCTCACCCTAAGAGCCCCGCCACCCGGCGGAGGAAACTCATTTCGGTCGCTTGTACCCGTGATCTTATCCTTTTGTCGTCTGTCTTAGACCCGATGATCCTGCAGCACCTTCAATCAATCAATCAATGTTTATTTGTATAGCCCTAAATCACAAATGTCTCAAAGGACTGTACAAACCATTACGACTACGACATCCTCGGAAAAACCCACAAAAGGGCAAGGAAAACTCACACCCAGTGGGCAGGGAGAATTCACATCCAGTGGGACGTCAGTGACAATGCTGATTATGAGAAACCGTGGAGAGGACCTAGGGGACAGAAAGCAATGGATGTCGAGCGGGTCTAACATGGTACTGTGAAAGTTCAATCCATAGTGGCTCCAACACAGCCGTGAGGGTTCAGTTCAAAGCGGATCCAAGACAGCAGCGAGAGTCCCGTCAACAGGAAATCATCCCAAGCGGAGGCGGATGAGCAGCGTAGAGATGTCCCCAACCGATACACAGGCGAGCAGTCCATCCTGGGTCTCGACTCTGGACAGCCAGTACTTCATCCATGGTCATCGGACCGGACCCCCTCCACAAGGGAGTGGGGGACATAGGAGAGAAAAGAAAAGAAGCGGCAGATCAACTGGTCTAAAAAGGAGGTCTATTTAAAGGCTAGAGTATACAGATCAGTTTTAAGGTGAGACTTAAATGCTTCTACTGAGGTAGCATCTCGAACTGTTACCGGGAGGGCATTCCAGAGTACTGGAGCCCGAACGGAAAACGCTCTATAGCCCGCAGACTTTTTTTGGGCTCTAGGAATCACTAATAAGCCGGAGTCTTTTGAACGCAGATTTCTTGCCGGGACATATGGTACAATACAATCGGCAAGATAGGATGGAGCCAGACTGTGTAGTATTTCATACGTAAGTAGTAAAACCTTAAAGTCACATCTTAAGTGCACAGGAAGCCAGTGCAGGTGAGCCAGTACAGGCGTAATGTGATCAAATTTCTTGTTCTTGTCAAAAGTCTAGCAGCCGCATTTTGTACCAACTGTAATCTTTTAATGCTAGACATGGGGAGACCCGAAAATAATACGTTACAGTAATCGAGACGAGACGTAACAAACGCATGGATAATGATCTCAGCGTCTTTAGTGGACAGAATGGAGTGAATTTTAGCGATATTACGGAGATGAAAGAAGGCCGTTTTAGTTATGCTTTTAATGTGTGACTCAAAGGAGAGAGTTGGGTGGAAGATAATACCCAGATTTTTTACCGAGTCACCTTGTTTTAATATTTGGTTATCAAATGTTACAGTTGTATTATTAAATAGAGGTTGGTGTCTAGCAGGACCGATAATCAGTATTTCCGTTTTTTTGGCGTTAAGTTGCAAAAAATTTGCGGACATCCATTGTTTAATTTCATTAAGACACGCCTCCAACTGACTACAGTCCGGCGTGTTGGTCAGCTTTAGGGGCATGTAGAGTTGGGTGTCATCAGCATAACAGTGAAAGCTAACACCGTATTTGCGTATGATGTCACCCAGCGGCAGCATGTAGATGCTGAAGAGTGCGGGGCCAAGGACCGAACCCTGGGGAACTCCACACGTTACCTTAACGTAGTCCGAGGTCACATTGTTATGGGAGACGCACTGCACCCTGTCAGTAAGATAAGAGTTAAACCAAGACAGGGCTAAGTCTGACATACCAATTCGTGTTTTGATACGCTCTAATAAAATATTATGATCAACGGTATCGAAAGCAGCGCTAAGATCGAGGAGCAGCATAATAGATGACGCATCAGAATCCATCGTTAGCAATAGATCATTAGTCATTTTTGCGAGGGCTTTCTCAGTAGAGTGATTTGCCCTGAAACCGGATTGAAAGGTTTCACATAGATTGTGAGACGCTAAGTGTTCATTTAGCTGCTCTGCAACAATTTTTTCGAGGATTTTCAAAATAAAGGGAAGGTGAGACACCGGTCGGTAGTTTACCATGAGGTCAGGATCGAGGTTACGTTTTTTAAGGAGAGGATTAGTAACCGCTTTTTTGAATGTTAGGGGAACAGTGCCCGAGGAAAGTGATAAGTTTATAATATTTAGCACTGATGGACCTAATAATACAAAAAGCTCCTTGATAAGTTTCCCAGGAAGTGGGTCAAGTAAACATGTTGTTTGTTTTATTCCATTTACACGTTGTAACAATTCTTCTAATGTTATTTCATCAAAACGAGAGAAACTATTTTGGATATTTGCAGTATACGCCGTATATACCATCGTATCAGTGTTAATAGAACCCCGTTGTAGCTGGGACGCATTGTCTTTAATCTCCTTTCTAATGACTTCAATTTTCTTATTAAAGAACTTCATAAAGTCATCTGCCGAATGGGTGGAGCTACTGGAAGGAGTCCCTTGTTGGGTTAGCGATGCTACTGTACTAAACAATAATTTTAGATCGTTTTTATTACGGTGGATGAGATTTGAGTAATAATTAGTTTTAGCTAAGGTAAGCATGCGTTTATAAGTTATTAAACTATCACTCCATGCTTGATGGTGCACCTCAAGTTTAGTCGTGCGCCATTTGCGTTCCAGCTTTCTACATAATAATTTCTGAGCTCTAGTTTCTTCAGTAAACCATGGCATACGCCTTTTTGGAGCCTTTTTTAACTTCAGCGGTGCTATACTATCAATGGTTTCGCGCAGGGCGTTGTTAAAGTTGTTAGTGAGGTTATCAATAGAGCCCACATACTTTCCTGAGGGCAGAAGTTCAAACGGGTCAAAGCCAGGGTGCGAGCTGTCTTTGATAAAGGAATATAATAATTGTATTGTAATTCAACAGGATAATGCATACATTTATCATTTGTTTTTAAAAACGGTTACAAAAAGTGGTACTCCAAAAATGTATTGCTGGACCCCAATTGTATGACTTCATGGGGTCCCTGGGACCCCATTTTGAAAATTCCTAGCGCCAACACTGATGGAGTATTGGTGCGTGCAGAACAGCAGCAGCCAGCTGTGGCCTGCGGGCCGGTTCCAATACTAATCAAATATCATCCCGGGGGCCATAGATAATTCGCCCGGGGGCCTTGACTTTGATATCAGACATTCACATCCACGACATTGTGAATTTGCAAACAGCTAGAATTATACACAAAGCAAACTGCTACCCAAAAATGTACAACAATTCTTCTCAACAAAAGAGGAGAAATATAATCTTAGAGAAAAATGTAATTTAAAACATTTGTACGCACGTACAACACTTAAGACCTTCAGTATATCAGTACGTGGAATTAAATTATGGAATGGATTAAGCCACGGGTGTAAAATTCTGGCCCATGGCCCAAATTTGGCCTGTTATGTAATTTCATATGGCCCTTGAGGCAATATCAAATTAACAATAGAACTGGCCCGCCAGTATCATACAGCGGCGGTGTCGCTGTAACACCACATATACCGCTAATACTCAAACTTGCCAACCCTCCCGATTTTCCCGGGAGTCTCCCAAATTTAGTAGAGAACAAAAAAAAAACAACATCAAAAAAACACGATTGCATTGGGACGGATTCCGATGTTTTTAGACACATTTAATAGGATAATTCTGGGAAATCCCTTATCTTTCTATTGTGTTGCTAGTGTTTTATTGAGTTAAATAGTACCTGATAGTCGGAAGTGTGTCTCCACTGGTGTCTTGACGCGCAGTGTCTCAGGGAAGTCGACGGCAGCTATGGACGACACAAGCTCAGCTTTTCTCCGGTAAGAAGCGACTTTTTAACCACAATTTTCTCACCGAAACCTGCTGGTTGACATTTGGTCGGGATCCAAATGTCAATTTCCCCATTAATTTGAGCGAGGATGAGGAAATTTAGAGTGAATGACTAGAAAATAAAAAGTAGATTAAAAAAAAAAGTTAAAAAAAAAAAAGGCAATTGCATTGGGAGCGATTCAGATGTTTTTAGACACATTTACTAGGATAATTCTGGGAAATCCCTTATCTTTCTATTGCTAGTGATATAATGAGTTAAATAGTACCTGATAGTCAGAGGGGTGTGTCCACGGGTGTGTTGACGCCAGTCTCTGAGAGAAGTCACGAAGCTGCAGCAGGACAGAAGCTCCGCTGATCTCCGGTAAGAGGCGACTTATTACCACAATTTTCTCACCGAAACCTGCCAATAGACAAGTAGTCGGGAACCATGTTCGCTTGACCGCTCTGATCCATAGTAAAGCTTCACCTCCGGGAATTTTAAACAAGGAATCACCGTGTGTTTGTGTGGCTAAAGGCTAAAGCTTCCCAACTCCATCTTTCTACTTTGACTTCTCCAATATTGATTGAACAAATTGCAAAAGATTCAGCAACACATATGTCCAGAATACTGTGTATTTATGCGGTTTGAGCAGATGACTTTTAGCTGTGTGTGCGCGCAGCGCTAATATTTCCTAACAGTCCGTGACCTCACGCGTACACGTCATCATTCCACGACGTTTTCAACAAGAAACTCCCGGGAAATTTAAAATTGCAATTTAGTAAACTAAAAAGGGCGTAATGGCATGTGTTGCAATGTTAATATTTCATCATTGATATATAAACTATCAGACTGCGTGGTCGGTAGTAGCGGGTTTCAGTAGGCCTTTATCCATCCATCCATCATCTTCCGCTTATCCGAGGTCGGGTCGCGGGGGCAACAGCCTAAGCAGGGAAACCCAGACTTCCCTCTCCCCAGCCACTTCGTCCAGCTCTTCCCGGGGGATCCCGAGGCGTTCCCAGGCCAGCCGGGAGACATAGTCTTCCCAACGTGTCCTGGGTCTTCCCCGTGGCCTCCTACCGGTTGGACGTGCCCTAAACACTTCCCTAGGGAGGCGTTCGGGTGGCATCCTGACCAGATGCCCGAACCACCTCATCTGGCTCCTCTCGATGTGAAGGCAGATGGCAGAGCTTCTCACCCTATCTCTAAGGGAGAGCCCCGCCACACGGCGGAGGAAACTCATTTCGGCCGCTTGTACCCGTGATCTTATCCTTTCGGTCATGACCCAAAGCTCATGACCATAGGTGAGGATGGGAACGTAGATCGACCGGTAAATTGAGAGTTTTGCCTTCCGGCTCAGCTCCTTCTTCACCACAACGGATCGGTACAACGTCCGCATTACTGAAGATGCCGCACCGAGCCGCCTGTCGATCTCACGATCCACTCTTCCCCCACTCGTGAACAAGACTCCTAGGTACTTGAACTCCTCCACTTGGGGCAGGGTCTCCTCCCCAACCCGGAGATGGCACTCCACCCTTTTCCGGGCGAGAACCAAAAAAAAACTCAAACATTGACATCTGGTGGCCAAAGTGGTTAGTGCATCCCCCTGATTCGTCACGTTTCACGTGTCAAGTAAACCATCCCCTTCCTATTGTGTATATTTGTGCATTCTTGCGCTCATTTCAGCGCTGCTTTTGGCCTCTTTGCTCCCCTCACACTCGTTCACCAGCGGGGCCAACGCTTGCTCCTTGCAACGTGGGGATTGTGTACGCACCCTGAAAAGGAATCAACCCATCCGTAGCCATCACGCTAAGATTGCAGTAAAATCGGTGTTGTGTTCTCAGCTGATACAGTGAGGTGTGAATAGATGTGCCTTTGGAATAATGGCGGTGCTTTGTCCGCAACTCGCCACGGGGGAGGGGGGGGGGGGGGTAAGCGATCGATATCACAGTGCTGCTGCTGGTCCAAATGTTGCGGATGGAGTCGAGCCTTGTTCCTCTCCACCACCCCCCACCACCCCCCCCCCTACTCCACTATCTCCCGCTCACCTGAAGTCCGCATATCCTATTCTTCCTTTGGCTCCTTTTTTACTGTCACACCAGCAAGAGTCAATAGGTTTGCCCCCCCCTCTCCTTCCCCGCCCCGTGTCACATTTCCATTACAAGACACACTGGATGTGTGCTGCTGGATCACATCACCACATCGCTCTTTTTCATACATTTTCCGCCAGACGCCAAGATGGGGTTTTCATTACCTCCGTCGGCAGTGAATGTTTGACTAGATTGCCTCGCCGAGTGAGGACGTGGTCGGGATAGGACGGCGTCCCATCAGAACATCTCATCCCGCCATTTTGTTGTGTCTTAACTCAGGTTGTTCATGCTTGACGGAGTAAAAAGCCATTCGCTCCACTCGACAAAGCCCGTATGATCGAGTGTTCTCCAACAATCAAGGAAGCTTTCAGGGTAAACGCCGCTCGCGTACTTTTCTTTCTGTACCCTCTTCTTTTTATTCTCTTCTTCTTCGGTGTAGCTCAGTTGGTAGAGTGGCCGTGCCAGCAACTTGAGGGTTCCAGGGTCGATCCCCGCTTCCGCCATCCTAGTCACTGCCGTTGTGCCCTTGGGCAAGACACTTTACCCACCTACTCCCAGTGCCACCCACACTGGTTTAAATGTAACTTGGATATTGGGTTTCACTACAGGTTCAAACACTGATGACATCTATTAAACAAGACAAGAAGCAAAGAATTAAACAGGGACAGGATTCAAATTGGCTCAGTGAGGAGAAACATGTATATACAGTGGGGCAAAAAAGTATTTAGTCAGCCACCGATTGTGCAAGTTCTCCCACTTATGACAGAGGTCTGTAATTTCCATCATAGGTACACTTCAACTGTGAGAGACAGAATGGGAGAAAAAAAATCCAGGAATTTTAAAGAGTTTATTTGTAAATTATTATGGAAAATAAGTATTTGGTCAACCATTCAAAGCTCTCACTGATGGAAGGAGGTTTTGGCTCAAAATCTCACGATACATGGCCCCATTCATTCTTTCCTTAACACGTCCTGTCCCCTTAGCAGAAAAACAGCCCCAAAGCATGATGTTTCCACCCCCATGCTTCACAGTAGGTATGGTGTTCTTGGGATGCAACTCAGTATTCTTCTTCCTAAACATGACAAGTTGAGTTTATACCAAAATGGATACATGGATGATACAGCAGAGGATTGGGAGAATGTCATGTGGTCAGATGAAACCAAAATAGAACTTTTTGGTATAAACTCAACTCGTCGTGTTTGGAGGAAGAAGAATACTGAGTTGCATCCCAAGAACACCATACCTACTGTGAAGCATGGGGGTGGAAACATCATGCTTTGGGCTGTTTTCCTGCTAAGGGGACAGGACGATTGATCCGTGTTAAGGAAAGAATGAATGGGGCCATGTATCGTGAGATTTTAGCCAAAACCTCCTTCCATCAGTGAGAGCTTTAAATGGTTGACCAAATACTTATTTTCCACCATAATTTACAAATAAATTATTTAAAATGTGTACAACGTGAATTCCTGGATTTTTTTTTTTCACATTCTGTCTCTCACAGTTGAAGTGTACCTATGATGAAAATTACAGACCTCCGTCATCATTTTAAGTGGGAGAACTTGCACAATCGGTGGCTGACTAAATACTTTTTTGCCCCACTGTACGTAACCTTTTTACAGCGCACTCTGCCAAAAGATTGCACGCCTCCTTCTTTTATTTGGACCTTCCCTGACCACATGGCAACAGCTGCTTCCATAGGGACGGCGTCGCCAACAGCCATCGCCTTTGATTACAAAACAGTTGAAAAGAAACGGTTGGTTCAAAAAGATGTCGTAAAGGGTTCAAAAAGAGGTGGAAAAAGAGTTCAAAAAGCGGGTTTTAATCACTGCTCTAGAGCAGTGGTTGTCAAATGGGGGTACGCGTACCCCTGGGGGTACTTGAAGGTATGCCAAGGGGTACGTGAGATTTTTCAAAAATATTCTAAAAATAACAAGAATTCAAAAATCCTATATAAATAAATGTATTGAATAATACTTCAACAAAATATGAATGTAAGTTCATAAACTGTGAAAAGAAATGCAACAATGCAATATTCAGTGTTGACAGCTCGATATTTTGTGGACATGTTCCATAAATATTGATGTTAAAGATTTCTTTTTTTGTGAAGAAATGTTTAGAATGAAGTTGATGAATCCAGATGGATCTCTATTACAATCCCCAAAGAGGGCACTTTAAGTTGATTACTTCCATGTGTAGAAATCTTTATTTATAATTGAATCACTTGTTTATTTTTTAATAAGTTCATAGTTATTTTTGTATCTTTTTTTCCAAATAGTTCAAGAAAGACCACTACAAATGAGCAATATTTTGCACTGTTATACAATTTAATAAATCAGAAACTGATGACATAGTGCTGTATTTTACTTCTTTATCTCTTTTTATCAACCAAAAATGCTTTGCTCTGATTAGGGGGTACTTGAATTAAAAAAATGTTCACAGGTGGTACATCACTGAAAAAAGGTTGAGAACCACTGAATTAAGGGACAAGCGGCAGAAAACTGATGGATGGATGGATGGATAGAATAACATCGCAACACTTTGCCGTGAATGACAGCAATATTTTGGCCTTGATAACAATAGTATCGTGATATTTCGTATTAGTAATGCAATATGTCGACCTAAAAACAATAGCGCCAGGATATTTTGCCCAAATATAGTTCAAATTTGGTTTGTGATTGCTAGCGTAAGAAAGTGCTGAGCCCCAACAAAGAGCTGCTTCAGCACCACGGACAGCACCAACAACAAGACCACCACCGCCATATTTCATTAGTCCACATTTGTTTCCATGGAATGCTTTGCAAAACTTTCAAGTGAGACATGTCCTACTTCCTAGTCTTTCTCCAAAGTCACATGAGAACGTTGTCACAACTCCCACAACAGCAGAGAGTAAAACAAAGACGCAGGTATCCTTACTTAAGGAATGTTTGCACAAACTCTCCTTCACTCCACTCAAATCACAGCATTTTCCTCACGAGGAAACAATTTGACTGATCACTACGTTTTCTGATGTTACCAAAACCTAACAACGAACCGCTAGAAATGGAAACGTGGCGGCGGATCGGCGACACGCGAGGCCGGCACGACTGTCAGAGCGTATTGACGCCTCTGTAGGAATGCAAGCGTTTCACTTCCGCACGACTGATGACGGATGGACATTCAAACAGCTCGCTCTTTTTGGTTTGTCCTCCGATGTCTGCAGTCAGTGCTGTCAGTCCGACTCGGCAATTAAATATAGAACAGCGTTTTATGTTTGCCGCGTAAACAATGCCAGCTGTAAATAAAACGAGTAAAGTCATTGCTGCTGTTCAATCAATCAATCAATCAAAGTTTACTTATGTAGTAACCCTTAATCCTGAATGTCTCAAAGGGCTGCACAAGCCCCAAGGACATCCTCTGCTCAGATCCCACATCAGAGCAAGAAAAAACTCACCCCAATGGGATACAATGAGATACCTCGGACCGCAGATGTGGGGACCACAATCTCTCCCCCCTGGTTCCTAGTTGTTGTTGTGTGCAAGATGTCAGGTTCAAACACAGACAAGAAGCAAGGAATTAAACAGAGACAGGATTCAATTTGGCTCAGGGAGGAGAAACGTGTAGACCTGTACCCTGGTACAGTGTCGTCCCCCGCTCTGACAAGAGGATTGCATGCCTCCTCTTTTATTTGGACTTTCCCTGATTACATGGCAACAGCTGTTTCTAAAGGGAGGGGGGTCGTAAACCGCCGTCGCCCTTGGTCACAAAACAGTTCAAAGAAAAGATGCCTGGAGCTTTCTCTTCGCTTTGTAGATCTTGGGTCAAGACAAGATCTTCCTGTGGATTACAATAGATCAAAGCAAACGACACCTTCATGTCGCTTCCCATCGTACACAGTGGAGTTTTACAAGCCTTTTGCTTGGTAAGATCAAAGACAGCTTTTTGTCTGCTCTCGGCGGGAACTCATGGTAACACAAAGTTTTGTGATAACTTAGATATTCTTATTCTGACACTAACTTTAGCCATGACTAGCACAGTCCGGCTGTTTCTTCATTTTCTTCACATTTCTAGGAGTAAATGCAGTTAAAAAGACAAATTCACGGAGAAAACATTTTGTGACGTAAATTTGATTTCATTGTAGGTCAAAGCAAAAAAACAAAAGAAACAATCAACATAACATTAAAACAAAATTTTGAATGAAAAAGAACAGAAAGAAGAATAAATAGTACCTTAATATCTGCCCCCTATTCACACGATTACAACATCTCTTGTTCCACTCAGAAAACTTATTATGGCAATATTTACATATCATATCATCTGACAAAATAAACACACATAAAAATAATAATTTACTCCAATTCTTATCTTTTTTATCATCATCATTTTTTTTAAATACTTAAAGGGATTTTCCTTGTTTTGTTCCACTGTACAATTTTGACTGAAATGCATATTTCCATTGTCGCTGTTTTTGAATCTCAATTGACTAAAGAGCTCACTTCCTTTTAAATTACGTTCTGTTTTAACAAATCTTTTTGAATGTTGTTTGGTAACCTTTTTGTATGTGCTTTTGACATGATTTTAAGGTATTATACTCTACCAGTTTATTAAATTTAAACAGTGGGGGGCCGTGCGTTTCCCACCTAAGCCTTCAGTGATGTCCGACTTCAATGATTACCTCTCAAAATATCATCATCTCACTTCTGGCAACAACTTGTGTTCCTACTTCAGGAATCAAACACGAGTGTGCGTTTTAATCATGGCCGACTTGGTAACCGCCAACAAAGAAGACAATTTTTGGACAAATGAGAATGAACAACCTTATATTTTTGACGCTGAATAAACTGAGGATGAACTGCTGCTTATAGAAGCGAGCACGAATAACGAGAGCGACGCTGGAGCAGGCAGAAGCCGGGCGAGTGAGCTGAAAGCGATAACGTTATAAATATGGAATTTGGAGACAAGCTATTAAGACATAAATGGATTGCTCAACCTAAATCAACAGGAAACGTCCCTGGCCAGCTGGACCAGACAAACCACTGTCCATCCAGTGAGTCACTATGCTATCAATCAGGATACACACAGCACGTAATGCGTGTTATTACAACTACAGTACATAAACTGTCTGGCTAGTAAACAAAACATGAAATGTGGGCTAATACTTTACAGATACTGTCATATGATTTTTCATGCTTTTCAGTCAGTACAGATTGGTGTCATATCGCATTGTGTTGTGCATTAAAAACTCAAACTTGTTACGTGACGATGTAGAAGGTAGCTTATCTATTGCCGTAGTTAGTGTTCACAGCTAATACTGTACTACGCTAGAAAGTGTTCCTCAGTGTTCGTTCTTACAATAACAATGTGGCTACAGCTTGGTTATTACAAAGGTTACGGTACGTAAATGAAGTATTGTTGACAGTTTATGAATGCATTTTGAAAGTGATTTAGAGGTAGAATTGATTGCTCCTATTAGCTGTATTGCTAGCCACCAAGAACAAGCTTATTTTTCCAAATTGGACTGCAAAAAAAAAGAATGAATAAACCTGTGTCTTCTTCTCTCACATAATGATTGGGAACAACAGAAGGCAAAAAAAAAAAAAAAAAGTGCACTTTCCCTTTTAAAAAGTTTTAAAAAATTGGTAATATCATTGACAAACATGAGAAGCAGTAGTCGTCCGAGGACCGATCCTTGTGGCTCTCCACAACTAATACAATTAGAGCTGTCCGATAATATCGGACTGCCAATATTATCGGCCGATAAATGCTTTAAAATGTAATATCGGAAATTATTTGTATTGGTTTCAAAAAGTAACATTTATAACATTTTAAAACGCTGCTGTGTACACGGACGTGGGGCGAACAGAGAGCCGATAAACCTTTAAGGCGCTTCCTCTGTGTGCCTGCCCAGTCACATAATATCTACGGCTTTTGACACACACAAGTGAATGCAAGGCATTCTTGGTCAACAGCCATACAGGTCACACTGAGGGTGGCCGTATAAACAACTTTAACACTTTTACAAATATGCGCCACACTGTGAACCCACACCAAACAAGAATGACAAACACATATCGGGAGAACATCCGCACAGTAACACAACATAAACACAACAGAACAAATACCCAAAACCCCTTGCAGCATTAACTCTTCCGGGACACTACAATTTACACCCCTTACTACCCTCTACCCCTCCTCCACCTCAACCCCGTCCCCCCAACCCCGCTCACCTCAACGTCTTCATGCTTTCTCAGGGAGAGCATGTCCCAAATTCTAAGCTGCTGTTTTGAGGCATGTTAAAAAGAAATAATGCACTTTGTGACTTCAATAATAAATATGGCAGTGCCTTGTTGGCGTTTTTTTTTTTTCCATAACTTGAGTTGATTTATTTTGGAAAACCTTGTTACATTGTCTAATGCATCCAACAAAATTAGGCATAATAATGTGTTAATTCCACGACTGTATATATCGGTATCGGTTGATATTTAAGACTTGGACAATATCGGATCTCGGCAAAAAAGCCGTCATCGGACATCTCTTAAATATAATGTAAGGCAACTTTCCCACTGCAAACTTCCACAAACTGTTTTCTGTCTTTAAGGTCATTTTTAACCCGCTCATGTGCTGCTCCTCTTATTCTGTATTTGTGCAGTTTGTCCAATAATATTTCATGTTTGAGCACATCGAAAGCTTTTTGTAGATCTGCAAAAAAAACAACTTAATTATTGTTTTTGTTATGTATTGCAGTTGAAATGTCTTCCGCCATATCAATTATTGCGGTTGCAGTAGAGTGATTAGTGTCACGTCCAGAAAAGGACTCAGAATAGGAAACAGTTACTTATTCTGACAAGTGAAGGGGTCCAAAACGGATCTAACCTGACCACTACACTAACAAATATTCTAACAACTCAAAACGCTCCGGCCACAGAAGGAAAAAGGTGTAAGAACAAAAACTACCAAACACAACAAGAGGCGCTCCAACGGAGACGACACTAGTTTACAAACCAAGAATCTCCCGTGGATCAAAAGGTACACAAAAACGTGGAGGTACGCACAAGAAGATACAAAAACACTCTGGCACAGAACAGGAGGACGAGACATTTCTACACATGAGGGAGGGTGACACAGGTGGGCATAATCAGGCAACTAGGAAAGACATCCGACCTGCGATACAGGAGGAAGGGCAAGTGATCTGAAACGAGAGGGAGAGTTAGCATTTCAAAATATAACAAGATATGACAAGCCAACCTGAAACCCAGACAAGACTCCACAAAGGTGTGGCAATTAGGACGGAATCCAATTTACCGCAGGGCTTGAAAAAAAATGAATGAAACAAAGTGCCGGTAGTGGTCTTGTTGTTGGTGCTGTCCGTGGTGCTGAAGCAGCTCTTTGTTGGGGCTCAGCTCAGCACTTTCTCACGCTAGCAATCACAAATCAAATTTGAACTATATTTGGGCAAAATATCCGAGCGCTATTGTTTTTAGGTCGACATATTGCATTACTAATACAAAATATCATGATACTATTGTTATCAAGGCCAAAATATTGCTATTATATTGTCATTCATGGCAAAGTGTTGCGATATTATTCTATCCATCCATCCATCAATTTTTTGCCACTTAATTCAGTGGTTCTCAACCTATTTTCAGTGATGTACCCCCTGTGAACATTTTTTTAATTGAAGTACCCCCTAATCAGAGCAAAGCATTTTTGGTTGAAAAAAAGTTATAAAGAAGTAAAATACAGCACTATGTCATCGGTTTCTGATTTATTAAATTGTATAACAGTGGGCTTCACGGTGGCAGAGGGGTTAGTGCGTCTGCCTCACAATACGAAGTTCCTGCAGTCCTGGGTTCAAATCCAGGCTCGGGATCTTTCTTTGTGGAGTTTGCATGTTCTCCCCGTGAATGCGTGGGTTCCCTCCGGGTACTCCGGCTTCCTCCCACTTCCAAAGACATGCACCTGGGGATAGGTTGATTGGCAACACTAAATTGGCCCCAGTGTGTGAATGTGAGTGTGAATGTTGTCTGTCTATCTGTGTTGGCCCTGCGATGAGGTGGCGACTTGTCCAGGGTGTACCCTGCCTTCCGCCCGATTGTAGCTGAGATAGGCGCCAGGGCCCCCCGCGACCCCGAAAGGGAATAAGCGGTAGAAAATGGATGGATGTATAACAGTGCAAAATATTGCTCATTTGTAGTGGTCTTTCTTGAAATATTTGGAAAAAAATATAGTAAAAAAACTAAAAACGTGTTGAAAAATAAGCAAGTGATTCAATTATAAATAAAGTTTGAACACATAGTAATCATCAACTACACATAGAAGTAATCATCAACTACACATAGAAGTAATCATCAACTTAAAGTGCCCTCTTTGGGGATTGTAATAGAGATCCATCTGGATTCATGAACTTAATTCTAAACATTTCTTCTCAAAAATATAAATCTTTAACATCAATATTTATGGAACGTGCACAAAAAATGTAGCTGTCAACACTGAATATTGCATTGTTGCATTTCTTTTCACAGTTTATGAACTTACATTCATATTTTGGTGAAGTTTTATTCAATAAATATATTTATAAAGGATTTTTGAGTTGTTGCTATTGTTAGAATATGTTTTTAAAATCTCACGTACCCCTTGGCATACCTTTGTTACGACTCGGAGTAAGGAGAGGACCCAGATGCAGAGAGGAAGTTAAAAAAATAAAGCTTTTATTTTGAAATAACTTTTTACCTCCAGTGCAAAAAGTATTTCGCAAGAATCATTACAGTACGCGGAAAATAATTCAGAGAATAAACAGGTAAATCAAAATCACTCCAAAAAATAAGGAGGAATACTAATCTAAAAAAAACTAAAAAAATTGAATAAATATAAGAATTAACCTAAATCAATCCAACAGGAAGAAAAAACACAAACGATATATATATATATATATATATATATATATATATATATATATATGTATATATATATATATATATATATATATATATATATATATATATATATACTGTTAGGACTCGGAGTAAGGAGAGGACCCAAATGCAGACAGGAAGTTCAAAAAATAAAGCTTTTATTTTGAAACAACCTTTTACCTCCCATGCAAAAAGTTTTTCGCACGAATAATCAACACGCGGAAAAATAATTCCGAGGATAAACAATTAACTCAAAATCACTCCACAAAAATAAGGAGGAATACCTATCTAAGGAAATTCTAACAAAAAAAGGAATATCAATAAGAATAAACGAAAAGCGCTCCAACAGGAGGAAAAAACACCAAATGACCTAAATATATATATATATATATTGTGAGTGTGAATGTTGTCTTGTCTATCTGTGTTGGCCCTGTGATGAGGTGGCGACTTGTCCAGGGTGTACCCTGCCTTCCGCCCGATTGTAGCTGAGATAGGCGCCAGCGACCCCCGCGACCCCGAAAGGGAATAAGCGGTAGAAAATGGATGGATGGATGGATGGATATATATATATATATATATATATATATATATATATATATATATATATATATATATATATATATATATATATATATATATATATATATATATATATATATATATATATATATATATATATATATATATATATATATATATATTTATATATATATATATATATATATATTTATATATATATATATATATATATTTATATATATTTATATATATATATATTTATATATATATATATATATATATATTTATATATATATATATTTATATATATATATATATATATATATATATATATATATTCTAACTATAAATAACAAAAAAAATCACTCAATGAGGCAATAAATTCAAAATTTGGAAAAACAAAAACTCACCAATTAGGTAGACGAAGGTTAACCAAAGGCGCTCGAAGGAGGAAAAAGTAAACTCAAAATTACAGCAAAAACTGCTTGATCCAA
Source organism: Nerophis ophidion (assembly GCF_033978795.1). NCBI lineage: Eukaryota > Metazoa > Chordata > Actinopteri > Syngnathiformes > Syngnathidae > Nerophis > Nerophis ophidion. Next base: position 70,608,591 of record NC_084614.1, read on the forward strand.
AAAGGGGGGACCAGGAAAACAGGAGCAAGACAAGGAGGCATTCAAGGACATGGACATGGAAGCTAGAAAGGCACGTTAGACGAGACAATCTGGCACAGGACAAAAGGAGGCGTGATCTTAAATAGGATATGGGAATGATGGGAAACAGGTGGAAACAATCAGGGATCAGGGATGACGTCAGACTGGTGACACAAGAGGAAGGTCCCGTGATCTGAAACAAGAGGGTAGCTTTTCAAAATAAAACACGTAAACCACAAGACAGAAAAACCAAGACAAGACTTCCCTCACCGCGGTGTGACAATCTTCAAGTACCCCTAGGGGGTACGCGTACCCTCATTTGAGAACCACTGCCTTAATTAATTAAGGGACGGCGTGGCGCAGTGGAAGAGTGGCCGTGCGCAACCCGAGGGTCCCTGGTTCAATTCCAACCTCGTCATGTCCGTTGTGTCCTGAGCAAGACACTTCACCCTTGCTCCTGATGGGTGCTGGTTAGCGCCTTGCATGGCAGCTCCCTCCATCAGTGTGTGAATGTGTGTGTGAATGGGTAAATGTGGAAGTAGTGTCAAAGCGCTTTGAGTACCTTGAAGGTAGAAAAGCGCTATACAAGTACAACCCATTTATCATTTATTTAATGGCAAAATATTGTGACAATATCATTGCTATCATGATATTGTTGCAGTCGTGGTTCAAACATTATTTCAATATGGTTATTGAGAGCAAAATGTTGCAATGTTATCGTAATGGAGGGAAAAATGCTGTGACAGTATCATTAACGCGGGCAAAATACCCAGACACCGTTATCATTGGTCAAATTTGATGCTATCGAGCAGAGGCTGTAAACGAGACTGTCTTTCTTCAGCACATCGCAGCCGTGATGGATGGCTTGCTCCTTTTATTTATTTTTTATTTTTTTTGAAAACCATAATCCCCCCAAAGATGAGCCATGTCAAAAGGACTCAATGAAGGAAAGCATATCAGTGGAACTGAGACAAGCAATAAGGGCGAACAGTAGAACTCCCACGGCTTCTGCTTTGGCTTTGATAAAGGCTTACTTTGTGTATTTTCCATGTTTGTTAACATGTTTTTCCACCATTTGTGCTTTTTTGTATTATGATTCGTCGTCGACAGAAATGTTGTATTTTAATTTTTATTCTAGATGGTTTTCAACATTGGAAATCATTAGTAAAAGGGAGTCTTCTAAGAGGGTGAGATAACTCCTGGAAATGACTGTCTTAAAATGGCCATAGATGTGTGTGTCAAAGTTAAAGGAAACGCCAGGGTGTCTTCTTTTAATGGATTTATTCCAATCTTTGCAAGCTGGGTAACGTTTGCTGTAGTCTGGAACAACATGGCACACAAACAACTATGAGAGATTCAGCCAATATTACATATAGATAATGTGTCATGAGACACAAATATAAATTGATACACAGAGGACATGAGTGAAGGAAATTAAATGAGCTCAAATTTACTCACAAACGAGGCATAATGGTGCAATATTTACATGCAATTAGCCTAAATAGCATGTTAGCATCGATTAGCTTGCAGTCATGGATTGACCAAATATGCATTTTACACTTTTATTGTCGACAATGAGAATTAAGCCAAAATAGTCTTCCACTGGCTAAAAGTAAAATATAAATGTTTGTTTTCTGTGGTAGAATCCAAGTTAACACTGCCACACTTTTATTTTGAAACCTTACTGAACAGGAAGTCACTCTGGCCCGTTTTAATGCCGTGTAACGGAATAGTTGTTTATTCCACCCACCCAGCCATCCATCCATTTTATACCGCTTGTCCCTTTTTGGGATCGCGGGGGGGTCGCTGGAGCCTATCTCAGCTGCATTCGGGTGGAAGGCAGGGTACACCCTGGACAAGTCGTTACCTCATCGCAGGGCCAACACAGATAGACAGACAACATTCACACTCACATTCACACACTAGGGCCAATTTAGTGTTGCCAATCAACCTATCCCCAGGTGCATGTTTTTGGGGGTGGGAGGAAGCCGGAGTACCCGGAGGGAACCCACGCAGTCCCGGGGAGAACATGCAAACGCCGCACAGAAAGATTCCGAGCCCGGGAATTGAACCCAAGACTGCTCAGGACCTTCGTATTGTCCATGCAGTTGTTTATTGACACTGACAAAGTTAACGACCCATCTTTTTATTAAGAATGATCCGCAACATTGGGCGCACCAGATTATAAAGCGCACTGCTGATGAGCGCGTCTAGTCAGTTTTTTTTTTCATACAAAAGGCGCACCGGATTATGGGTTGCATTCAAGGGGTCATTTTATTTTATTTTTCTAATTGTAAAACACTATCTTGTGTTCTAACTAGCTAACTGTTTGAATGACATTCAGACTTTACTTCAATCAATAACGAAGCAGCATCTTCTTATTTGTGGATCACTAATGCAACAACGCCGGAATTGTGTCCCGTGAAAAACCGTCCGACCGGAACTCACTAATAACTAAAGTTTCTTGGGTGAATAATGTAATCTCACTACACCGGTATGTTTTAGCGCTTTCATGGCGAGTTTACTGACAGATGTAAGTAAGAACTTTACACTATTTTATATTAGAAATGGCAACAGCGGAGGATGAATCTCACAAAACCAAGAAGATCGCGAAAAAGAAAAAGCTTATCGACTACGATGTCGCCATGGACTATAAAGGCTGACCCATGCAATTTTTCAGGATTTATACAGATCCCAAATACAGATCAGCAGGTAACAGAAAGTAAAAAAAGTAGCCTTTGCATAATATTCCGGGAAAAAACGCCAGATAATGTCTTACCTTATACACACACCATAATAATACTCGTATAATGAAGCACAGTACAACCCATCAAGTGGTGCGGCTTCATAGCTTACGAAAGTCGTACTAAAACATTTTGATAGATATTTCCGCACTGTGTGTAATGTTCTATATTTTCAATGGAACATATAAAATGTTGGTGTTGTTTACTTGAGCCATATTGCAGTATTCAGTTGTGTGACTGCCATCATATTGCAGTCTACACATATGTTTTATGTGTAACTGCCATCTACTGGTCACATTAATCATTTCACCATGTGCCAAATAAAAAAGCTTCGAGGTCAGTAAGCACAACCAAAATTATTCCGTACATTAGGCATTGTCGAGTTTTGAAAAAAAAAAAAAAAAAAAGGATTTTAGTGTGCCTTACCGTCCAAAAAATACGGTACATTTCCTTTAAAACTGACTGAAGATTTTGTAAAACAGTTGTTTCTGTAAATTGGGACATGGTTGGTCTTTAACCTTGGATCCACATGGTTGGCTGAGGAATTTCAATGGTCAAATTAAAGCCAAAACCTGACATTGAATAGACGTTGACAAAAAGTGTGTTGTTTCAACCTTGTATTTGTGTTGTTAAAATGTTGGTTGGAAAATGACAACATGTCAATGGTCAAATTAACGTCGGAACCCAACATTGATTAAACGTCATCAAAAGCATGTTGTTCCAACGTTAAGTTTGAGTTGCTCAACGTCAGGACCTAATACAACACGCTCTCGATGTTGTTTTCGAATGTCTTGGGTCTCAGTTTTGATGTGGACAAAAGCAGTCGGGGTTAGCCTTTGCCTCGTCCGTGAGTAAAGAATGCACTGCCAACCTGATAAGTCCGAAAGAGAACGAGATGATATAGAATTATCAGCTCACAGATGCTCCCTGGTGGTTGTTTGACCACACTGCAGCCCGTCCTGGATAGTCGCACTCCTTAATGCAAAGGTCGGCAACCCAAAATGTTGAAAGAGCCATATTGGAACAAAAATTTTGGAACCCTAAATAGGTCAATAATTCATAACAATAAAAAAAAGAATAAGTGTTGAGAAATGAGCTAAATGTATATTCATATTTTTTTACTTTTAACTCTGAAGTGAAGTGAATTACATTTATATAGCGCTTTTCTCTAGTGACTCAAAGCGGTTTACATAGTGAAACCCAATATCTAAGTTACATTTAAACCAGTGTGGGAAGCACTGGGAACAGGTGGGTAAAGTGTCTTGCTCAAGGACACAGCGGCAGTGACTAGGATGGCGGGAGCGGGAATTGAACCTGCAACCCTCAAGTTGCTGGCATGGCCACTCTACCAACCGAGCTATACCGCTGAAGTCTGTAAATCTCTTGATTATAAGATTTTATTATTTTTTTCTTATTATTTTGTTTGTTTGATGCCCTTTTTGTGAAAGAAAACTTTGTTTCGCACAAAATATGCAATATTATCCCCCCCCAAATATTTGAAAGATTAATATAGGTTGCCTCTCTCTCTTCCTGTCCATCTTTTGGTATTCTTTTTTTTAAGAATGTTTTTATTTTTAATTTTTTTTATCATTGTAGTTATCATTTTGTATACGTATTGTTGCATTTGAACAACTGTATTGTTGACAATAGAGGTAAACTATTGGTATTGCTCATGATCAAGAGCACTTTTTCTATTGGTATTTGTATTGCTCCAGTTGTAGTGTAAAAATGCTCATTGTCATTTCTATATTATTATTTATTTCACTAACTGCTTCTTTTTTATCACTTTGACCATCATATTTGTACATATTGTATGTGCTGGTGTTGTTCGATTGTTGTTGTTGTTATTGTTGTGGTTGCTGTTGTTTTTGTCTCTGTCTAATCCCCCTCTTATCCCAACAATTTGCCCCTCTGTCTTCCTTTTTTTCTCTTTCTACCCCCTCGTGCTCCGGCCCGGCTGCACCAAATGATAATATAAATACATTTAATAAAGTCAAATTCAAATAAGGCAACAAGAGAAGTATCCTACACTTCTCTTTTGTAAAGTAAATCTGATCAGCCGATAAGGGCATCTACATCAACTATATGATTTGCCTGAGAAGCTGGAAAGGACAAAAAAAAGAAAAGAAAGTGAAATTGTTCCAGTGAAGTAATGGAGCCTTCAGCAGGTCAATAACAGTCCCCATGGCAGAATTGTGTTATTAGTTTCAACAATGCAACTTTTTCTTGTTACATGTCACTGCTTACTCTTTTATTACACTCTTTTATATTTTAAATTGTTATTATAGTATTTTTTAGAATGGGCCGGGGGCCAGTAACAAATTAGCTGGGGGCCACAAATGGCCCTCGGGCCGCACTTTGGAGATGCCTGCCTTAAAGGCCTACTGAAATGAGATTTTCTTATTTAAACAGGGATAGCAGGTCCATTCTATGTGTCATACTTGATCATTTTGCGATATTGCCATATTTTTGCTGAAAGGATTTAGTAGAGAACATCGACGATAAAGTTTGCGACTTTTGGTCGCTCTTAAAAAAGCCCTGCCTTTCCCGGAAGTAGCGCGCGTGACGTCACCGATTGTCGGACTCCTCACATCCACCCACTGATTACAATCATGGACGCCAGCAGCGCGAGCAATTCTGACCGAGAAAGTGACAATTTCTCCATTAATTGGAGCGAGGATGAAAGATTCGTGTTTGAGGATATTGATAGCGACGGATTAGGGAAAAAAAGCGACAGCTCCAGGCGACGGCAGTGTGAGCGTTTCAGATGTAATTAGACACATGTACTGGGATAATTCTGGAAGATCCCTTATCTGCTTATTGTTTTGATAGTGTTTTAGTGAGATTTTAAAGATTGTAAAGTAAAGATTGTAAAGACATACCTCGAGGTCGGATGGCTGCGTTGAACACCAAGTGTCTCAGAGAGAAGCCGAGGAGCCAAGCTCACAGCTGCTGCAGAACGACGAATAATCCACGGATGTCTCCGGTAAGATATATATCACAATATCCCCATCCAAAAACATGCTGGTTGACGTAGAGAAAACATGTTCGCTTGACCGCTCAGCTTTCACAACAAACAAAGAAACACCGGCTGTGTCTCGGTGCTAAAGGCAGCTGCAATCCACCGCTTTCCACCAACAACATTGTTCTTTCTAGTCTCCATTATTAAATTTAAAAAATGCAAAAGATTCAGCAACACAGATGTCCAAAATACTGTATAATTATGCGGTTAAAGCAGACGACTTTTAGCTGTGTGTGTGCGCAGCGCTAATATTTCCTCACAGTCAGTGACGTCACGCATATACGTCATCATTCCGCGACGTTTTCAACAAGAAACTCACGGGAAATTTAAAATTGCAATTTAGTAGGGGTGTAACGGTATGTGTATTTGTATCAAACCGTTTCGGTACGGGTTTTCGGTTCGGCACGCAGGCGTACCGAACAAGTTCGGAAGCAGAAGTCTTCACAAGCTGCTCTGCTTTCTGCCTCTGTCTTTGCCTCATTGTCCCGCCCACACAACCATCTGATTGGTTACATACAAAGCCAATCAGCAGTGCGTATTCAGAGCGATGTAACAGCCAATCAGCAGTGCGTATTCAGACTTCAGAACCATGCAGTCAATGCTTTAGCGTTGAGCAGATATTCGTCTAGCAGGGGAGGAGCAGACTATACCCAAATTATACTAAACACTTCCCAGTCACAACTATTACAAACATCACTATGAGCCCGTTGACCTTCTAGAAACTTAAACTGCAGCTCAGCTAGCTCACAGTATAGGCTTGAGATGAAGGCTAATTAGCTTTTAGCGTAACGTTAGCTCATTTTTCTGTGTGTGTGTGTGTGAGCGTGTGTGTGCGTGTGTGTGTGTGTGTGTGTGTGTGTGTGTGTGTGTGTGCGTGTGTGCGTGCGTGTGTGCGTGCGTGCGTGCGTGTGCGTGTTTTAGGGGCAGCAAAGCCCTGTCAGTCTGTTATTTCATTGAACTCCATGGTGTTTAGGGATGAATAGTCTCTCCTATTGCAATTGTACTATTTTTCAGCTATAGTTACATGAATCATTAGTAATGTAGCAGCTTAGTTTTGAATGGCAGGGTCCCTGCTATCTGCTATCACATGTTGATAAAAATACAACATTTACATAATAAAAGTCAACTACAGGCTTCCCAAATGCTGTAATAAATTAAGCATGATGAGTTGACATTAAACAGTTTCAATGGAAACTGTTTAATGTTACTCTTTTTATATGTAGAAGAAAGTTTTTTTCATTTTATTAAATCTGAGCAACACGTTGAGGCAGTTTAATGTGGATTAACGTGAGCAGAATTATTAGAGTGTTCCCAATGTTAAAAGGATAAAGCCATTGTTTACAAATTTGGTAAATAAATAACCAAAAAATGTATATTTTGTTGATTTCTTACTGTACCGAAAATGAACCGAAACGTGACCTCTAAACCGAGGTACGTACCGAACCGAAATTTTTGTGTACCGTTACACCCCTACAATTTAGTAATCTAAAAAGGCTGTATTGGCATGTGTTGTAATGTTAATATTTCATCATTGATATATAAACTATCAGACTGCGTGGTGGGTAGTAGTGGGTTTCAGTAGGCCTTAAATGCCTTCAGGCACATGCGTGTCGGTAATATTGTGACACTGTTGTTTGATACTATCGTTGTGTAAAGGGAAACGTGGTGTTGTCATTCAGGGCAAAACCCTTTTTAATTGAGCGCAGAATATTGTGACAATTTAGTTGGCAATAAATGATGACATGAAAATCAGCTGGCCCTCCAATGAGAAAATGTCCTGTTGGACCACACACACGGCTGATTAGCGGCTGATAAATGCGCGGCCCTCGGGCAGGAATCGGCATCGGGGGGCGGGCGGGCGAGCAGATGTTGGTGTGGAAGGCAGCATCTGCACAGACGTACTTGTGTGAGCTCCACTCTGTACGCTTGCTTCATTCCCCTTGAAGGCCTACTGAAATGAGAATTTCTTATTTAAACGGGGATAGCAGGTCCATTCTGTGTGTCATACTTGATCATTTCGCGATATTACCATATTTTTGCTGAAAGGATTTAGTAGGGAACATCGACAATAAAGTTCGCAACTTTTGGTCGCTAATAAAAAAGCCTTGCCTGTACCGGAAGTAGCAGACGATGTGCGCGTGACATCACCGGTTGTAGAGCTCCTCACATCCTCACATTGTTTACAATAATAGCCAGCAGCAGCTAGAGCGATTCGGACCGAGAAAGCGACGATTTCCCCATTAATTTGAGCGAGGATGAAAGATTTGTGGATGAGGAAAGTGAGAGTGAAGGACTAGAAGAAAAAAAAAGGCGAGACTAGTGGGAGCAATTCAGATGTTATTAGACACATTTACTAGGATAATTCTGGAAAATCCCTTATCTGCTTAATGTGTTACTAGATAGATAGATAGATGGATAGATAGTACTTTATTGATTCCTTCAGGAGAGTTCCTTCAGGAAAATTAAAATTCCAGCAGCAGTGTACAGAGTTGAGATACATTTTTAAAAAAGTAAATAATGGGGGTTTTAATGGAAACAAAATAGAGAAACCTTACAATAAGAATAAAAAATAAAAAGTAACAATGGGAATAAAATTATAACATTAAAATAAGAATATAACAAGACAAAGTAGGCAGTAGTGACCATGTTATGAAAACGTATTGCACTGTTATTGTTTTGCATCCCCTGTCATCCTAGTACCCCCCGCCCCCAGCCCCAGAGAGGAGTTGTACAGTCTAATGAGTAGTGTTTTAGTGAGATTATATAGTAGTACCTGAAAGTCAGAGGGGTCTGGTGACCGCCAGTGTCTCTGATGGAAGCCATGGAGGAGCCGAGAAAGTCGCAGCTGCCTCTTTGACAGCTGCAGGAGGACGCAAGCTCCGCTCATGTCTCCGGTGAGAGCCGACTTATTACCACAATTTTCTCACCGAAACTTGCCGGTTGACATGTGGTAGAAAAACATGTTCGCTTGATCGCTCTGGTCCATATTAAAGCTTCACAACAGTGGATATGTTTATTTTACTTTTTATTCATAGCTGTATGTAGAAGTGTCTGGTTGTATCTGCTGCTTTAATGTCTTTAATGTCCTCTGTGTTCTTTGATGTTTGATGTTTCCCTCTTACACACATGGAAGAGGGGACGTGTACTATGGCTATGAGTTGTTGTTTTTTTTTTTTGTTTTGTTTTGTTTTTTGTTTTTTTCCCTTGGCCTCAGTCTGCACCCCCACTCCAGGGCCTAGGCTAAGACCGATTTTTTAATTTTATTTTAATCTTCTATTTTTTTCTCCCCCCCCCCCCTTGTTTACCTGTATGTCATCTTTTTTGTAAGGGGCGCTGGAAGCCGGCAGACCCGTCAGCGATCCTGTTCTGTCTCCCTGTAATGTTTGTCTGATCTTGAATGGGATTGTGCTGAAAATTGTAATTTTCCTGAAGGAACTCTCCTGACGGAATAAATAAAGTACTATCTATCTATCTATCAATCAAACAAAGAAACACAGGCTGTGTCTTGGTTGCTAAAGGCAGCTGCAATCCACCGCTTTCCACCAACAGCATTGTTCTTTATAGTCTCCATTATTAATTGGACAAACTGCAAAAGATTCAGCAACACATATGTCCAGAATATTGTGTAATTATGCGATTAAATCGGACGATTTTTAGCCGTGAGTAGTGCTGGGATAAAATGTCCGCTCTAACCAATAACGTCACAAGCACACGTCATCATTGCGCAACGTTTTCAACAAGAAACTCCGCGGGAAATTTAAAAAAATTGTAATTTAGTCAACTAAAAGGCCGTATTGGAATGTGTTGCAATGGTAATATTTCAGCATTGATGTAAAAAACTATCAGACTGCGTGGTCGGTAGTAGTGGGTTTCAGTAGGCCTTTAAGGACGATGCGTCGTCAGCACCTGTCCACTGAACCGCTTTCCTTCATCCAGTCCTTTTTGGCATGGCTCATCTTTGGGAGGATTATGGTTTTCTCAAAAAAAAAAAGACAGACTGAGCCATCCATCACGGCGTATACAAGCGGCTGCTAGGTGCTGAAGAAAGATGGTCTGGTTTACAGCCTCGCTCTTATTTTCTCAGCTCGTTGTTCACCTTCTTGGTGCGACTAATGTCCACTAAAGGTTCACTCACTAACACCAGCATAGCTACAGTGGGGCAAAAAAGTATTTAGTCAGCCGCCGATTGTGCAATTTCTCCCACTTAAAATGATGACAGAGGTCTGTAATTTTCATCATAGGTACACTTCAACTGTGAGAGACAGAATGTGAAAAAAAAATCTAGGAATTCACATTGTAGGAATTTTAAAGAATTTATTCGTCAATTATGGTGGAAAATAAGTATTTGGTGAACCATTCAAAGCTCTCACTGATTGAAGGAGGTTTTGGCTCAAAATCTCACGATACATGGCCCCATTCATTCTTTCCTTAACACGGATCAATCGTCCTGTCCCCTTAGCAGAAAAACAGCACCAAATCATGATGTTTCCACCCCCATGCTTCACAGTAGGTATGGTGTTCTTGGGATGCAACTCAGTATTCTTCTTCCTCCAAACACAACAAGTTGAGTTTATACCAAAATGGATACATGGATGATACAGCAGAGGATTGGGAGGATGTCATGTGGTCAGATGAAACCAAAATAGAACTTTTTGGTATAAACTCAACTCGTCGTGTACTGTAAGATTTTTTTGTTAAAATAAAGCTGATAGTGCAATTTTTTTTGGTCCCTTTTATTTAGAAATGTACTGAAAAGTATCGAAATAATTTCGGTATCGGTACCAAAATATTGGTATCGGGACAACACTAGTGCATTATTGTTAAATAAGTTCGAATCCCAATTAAGCTTTGTGAAAATATACAGTAAGAGCGATAAAACAATTTGTCACATTTCTTATTTATTCCAATTCTAAATCCTTTCATAATTAAAAAAAAATGTTTCAAGGGTACTTAAGGCCATCTCAATGCTTGCAACGCTGCAGGTATACGTCATATGTCAGCAGCCAAAAGGAGCTTCTGTGACCGAAATTTTTTTTTATTATATGTTTCATACCAAATGATATATTACAAGAATTGTTTTGAATGTAGAACTGTGTTGAACCGAGAATCGATTCCGAATCAAATGGTGACTCCCATCCCTATTATACAGGCATAACTTTGAATCCTCATCACGAAAATAGCAACATTAGCATAGCAATGTGAGCTACCGTGCTAACATTGCACTCACATTTTAACAGCAAGGTCATGCAAGGTTTGCATATTTGCATACAAAATCCAAAATGATCCAACTATTATATATATATATATATATATATATATATATATATATATATATATATATATATATATATATATATATATATATATATATATATATATATATATGTCTTGATTGGATTATCCAGAGAATAGTGCTCGATACCGTGGTAGAGCGCAATATGTAGGTGTGGGAAAAATCACAAGACTACTTCATCTCTACAGAACTGTTTCATGAGGGGTTCCCTCAATCATCAGGAGATTTTAATGGAAGCATTCACATACAATGGTTTATATAGGGGCACAGAGTGGGTGGGTACAGGCAGGCGTAGGGTGTGGTGATTGGCTCATGTGTTACCTAGGAGGTGTTTCCGTCTGTGGTGGCATGTTGAAATGATTTCACTGCGCTTGTTGAGGGATGATAGATCTGGATGATATATAATAAACAGTTTCTCTTTTAAGCATAGGTTGCATAGATGCAACCTATGCATCTATGCATAGGAAGCATAGGTTGCATAAATGCAACCTATGCTTAAAAGAGAAACTGTTTATTATATATATTCCAGATCTATCATCCCTCAACAAGCGCAGTGAAATCATTTCAACATGCCGCCACAGACGGAAACACCTCCTAGGTAACTTATGAGCCAATCACCACACCCTACGCTTGCCTGTACCCACCCACTCTGTGCCCTATATAAACCATTGTATGTGAATGCTTCCATTAAAATCTCCTTATGATTGAGGGAACCCCTCATGAAACAGTTCTGTAGAGATGAAGTAGTCTTGTGATTTTTCCCACACCTACATATATATATATATATATATATATATATATATATATATATATATATATATATATATATATATATACACATACACACATATAATTTTCTAAAGAATCTATTTTAAAAAAATATGTTTTTTAGGCAATCTGTACATACACAGCCAAGAGGAGCTTTTCCAACCTGTAACCTGTTCTGAAAAGATGTTATTATATTTTTATACCAAATAATATATTGCAAGAATCGGATTTAATCTAGAACTGTGTTGAATCGAGAATCGATTCCGAATTGACTCGTGAGTTGTTATAAGACTCCCATCCCTTTTACACAGTACATCTCTAAAGTCGAGCATACAACTCCATGTCCCTGTCACGAATGAAGTCTAACGTTAGCAACATTAGCATAGCTATGTGAGCTGTATGCTAACATTACACTCACATTTTAACAACAACATCATACCAGGTTAGCATATCTGCTGAAGAAAACCAAAATGATCTATTACGATCAAATTAGTTTTTCGTTTTTTTATATATAATTTTCTAAATAATCAATTTTCATGTTTATATACAACATATTGTGAGAATCTGTTTGAATCGTGAACTGTGTTGAGACAACATGATGTAAGTGTCTATATTAGTTATATTAGCCTACTATCAAAATGACTGTGTCGCAGGCTGAAGCAAATCTTCGATAGTCAGAAATGTTGGAATACATTTTTTATTCTATTTATTTTATTTTATTTTATTATTGGAAAACATTAGTAAATCAGAAGCTACACAGAAGGTGAGATAACTCCTGGAAATGACGAAAGGTATAGATGTGTGTCCAAGTTAAAGCTTTCTTCTTTTCATAGATTTATTACGATCTATAATGTTTGCTGTGGTCTGGAACAACATGGCACACAAACAACTATTTGAAATGCAGCCAATATTACATCATTGTCACCGACGTCCCACTGGGAGTGAGTTTTCCTTGCCCTTATGTGGGCCTACCGAGGATGTGGTAGTGGTTTGTGTTGTGGTTTGTGCAGCCCTTTGAGACACTAGTGATTTAGGGCTATATAAGTAAGCATTGATTGATTGATTGATGTGTCATGAGACATGCAAAACTAAATTATATACATAGAGGATAAAAGCAAAGGATATTAATTTAGCTCCAAAATACCTACAAATGAGGGATAATGATGCATTATGTACATACAGCTAGCCCAAATAGCATGTTAGCATTGATTAGCTTGCAGTCACGCACTGACCAAATATGCCTGATTATCACTCCAACAAGTCAATAATTTCAACAAAGCTCACCTTTGTGCATTGTCGCACAGCATAAAGCGTTTGGTGGACAAAATGAGACAAAGAAGGAGTGGATGATTTTACATGTAAACAAACTGTTGCGTCACAGTCCACACTATGGTGAGTTCAAGAACGCCAAAATTAATTGGACAAAACCATTTTTCACCAAATACCTTCATCAGTGAAGCATACACACCAACATATTAAACAGTGGGCTTTCTAACAATTGGGAAGGTTTGTGTCATGTTTGTCCTCAAACAAAAAACATACTAAAACAAACAAAAAAGTCTTTACCCCCATGTTAGCATTGATTAGCTTGCAGTCACGCACTAACCAAATATGCCGTATTATCACTCCAACAAGTCAATAACATCAACAAAGCTCACCTTTGTCCATTCACGCACAGCATAAAACGTATGTTGGACAAAATGAGACAAAGAAGGAGTGGATGCTTTTACATGTAAACAGACTGTTGCGTAACAGTCCACACTATTCTGAGTTCAGGAACCGCCGAAATTTGTAGGACAAAAGGATTTTCTTCATATATTGTCATCAGTGAAGCTTACGCACAAACATATTAAACAGTGGACTTTCTAACAATTGGGAAGGTTTGTGTCATGTTTGTCCTCAAACAAAAAACATACTAAAACAAACAAAAAAGTCTTTACCCCCATGTTAGCATTGATTAGCTTGCAGTCACGCACTAACCAAATATGCCGTATTATCACTCCAACAAGTCAATAACATCAACAAAGCTCACCTTTGTCCATTCACGCACAGCATAAAACGTATGTTGGACAAAATGAGACAAAGAAGGAGTGGATGCTTTTACATGTAAACAGACTGTTGCGTAACAGTCCACACTATTCTGAGTTCAGGAACCGCCGAAATTTGTAGGACAAAAGGATTTTCTTCATATATTGTCATCAGTGAAGCTTACGCACAAACATATTAAACAGTGGACTTTCTAACAATTGGGAAGGTTTGTGTCGTGTTTGTCCTCAAACAAAAAACATACTAAAACAAACAAAAAAGTCTTTACCCCCATGTTAGCATTGATTAGCTAGCAGTCACGCACTGACCAAATATGCCCGATTATCACTCCAACAAGACAATAAAAACAACAAAGCTCACCTTTGTGCATTCACGCACAGCATAAAACGTGTGTTGGACAAAATGAGACAAAGAAGGAGTGGATGATTTTACATGTAAACAAACTGTCGCGTCACTGTCCACACTATGCTGAGTTCAAGAACCACCGAAATTTGTAGGACAAAAGGATTTTCTCCATATATTCTCATCAGTGAAGCATACACACAAACATATTAAACAGTGGGCTTTTTAACAATTGGGAAGGTTTGTGTCGTGTTTGTCCTCAAACAAAAAACATACTAAAACAAACAAAAAAGTGTTTACCCCCATGTTAGCATTGATTAGCTTGCAGTCACGCACTGACCAAATATGCCGTATTATCACTCCAACAAGTCAATAACATCAACAAAGCTCACCTTTGTGCATTCACGCACAGCATAAAACGTTTGTTGGACAAAATGAGACAAAGAAGGAGTGGATGCTTTTACATGTAAACAAACTGTTGCGTCACAGTCCACATTATGGTGAGTTCAAAAACCGCCGAAATGTGTAGGACAAAAGGATTTTCTCCATATATTCTCATCAGTGAAGCATACACACAAAGATATTAAACAGTGGGCTTTCTAACAATTGGGAAGGTTTGTGTCATGTTTGTCCTCAAACAAAAAACATACTAAAACAAACAAAAAAGTCTTTACCCCCATGTTAGCATTGATTAGCTTGCAGTCACGCACTGACCAAATATGCCTGATTATCACTCCAACAAGTCAATAACATCAACAAAGCTCACCTTTGTGCATTCATGCACAGCATAAAACGTTTGTTGGACAAAATGAGACAAGGAAGGAGTGGATGATTTTACATGTAAACAAACTGTTGCGTCACAGTCCACACTATGGTGAGTTCAAGAACTGCCAGAATTTGTAGGACAAAAGGACATTCTCATCAGTGAAGCATCAGAACCAGAATCATACACACAAACATATTAAACAGTGGGCTTGCTAACAATTGGGAAGGTTTGTGTCATGTTTGTCCTCAAACAAAAAACATACTAAAACAAACAAAAACATTTTTACCCCCATCATTTTACATTTTCAATCCTTTTTTTAAGTGCTCCAGGGAGACACTCGGGAGCCGCGGGTTGCTGACCCCCATACCAACATTTTACCAGCCACACCATGAATTAATTAACGTGGACCCCGACTTAAACAAGTTGAAAAACGTATTGGGGTGTTACCATTTAGTGGTCAATTGTACGGAATATGTACTGAATTGTGCAATCTACTAATAAAAGTATCAATCAATCAATCAGGTTAGCACAACCAATGTTGTTTCCAGCTGACTGATGGATAGTTGGCAGAGATCTACGCTTTATTTTAAGATGTGTAGTGAAGCCTGATTTTTTTTATTTTTTTTACAAAGCTGTTCCCTCCATGCTGTTCATACCTTCTTTAAAACTAGAGCATCGTTACAAAGTTTTGTGCAGATTCAGAGAATTCCTTTTCTTTTGTGCGTGTGTACAGTATGTATATAGAATCCAGCCACAGCTAAGGGGGAAACCATCCATCCATCCATCCATCCATCCATCCATCATCTTCCGCTTATCCGAGGTCGGGTCGCGGGGGCAGCAGCCTAAGCAGGGAAGCCCGGACTTCCCTATCTCCAGCCACTTCGTCTAGCTCTTCCCGGGGGATCCCGAGGCGTTCCCAGGCCAGCTGGGTGACATAGTCTTCCCAACGTGTCCTGGGTCTTCCCCGTGGCCTCCTACCAGCTGGATGTGCCCTAAACACATCCCTAAGGAGGCGTTCGGGTGGCATCTAGACCAGATGCCCGAACCACCTCATCTGGCTCCTCTCGATGTGGAGGAGCAGCGGCTTTACTTTGAGTTCCTCCCAGATGGCAGAGCTTCTCACCCTATCTCTAAGGGAGAGCCCCGCCACCCGGCGGAGGAAACTCATTTTGGCCGCTTGTACCCGTGATCTTATCCTTTCGGTCATGACCCAAAGCTCATGACCATAGGTGAGGATGGGAACGTAGATCGACCGGTAAATTGAGAGCTTTGCCTTCCGGCTCAGCTCCTACTTCACCACAACGGATCGCCACAACATCCGCATTACTGAAGACGCCGCACCGATCCGCCTGTCGATCTCACGATCCACTCTTCCCCCACTCGTGAACTAGACTCCTAGGTACTTGAACTCCTCCACTTGGGGCAGGGTCTCCTCCCCAACCCGGAGATGGCACTCCACCCTTTTCCGGGCGAGAACCATGGACTCGGACTTGGAGGTGCTGATTCTCATTCCGGTCGCTTCACACTCGGCTGCGAACCGATCCAGTGAAAGCTGAAGATCCCGGTCAGATGAAGCCATCAGGACCACATCATCTGCAAAAAGCAGAGACCTAATCCTGCGGTCACCAAACCGGGGGAAACCATTTACTTTATAAACAACACACACACACACATAGTCGCACTATCCAGTCTGCTTTGAAGCTGGACTAAAGACAGACGCTCATTGACTGAGCTCCGCCATGCGTGGGCTGATTGCACTTGAACAGTTGATACAGGAAGAAAGTTGGAAGAAGAAAGTCCTTGGGCCAAAGTCCTGCAGCCTGAAGCTTAAAGACTTAGGAACAAAACAGCGCTGACAGTGGCCATCAATCTACGAGCGGTATGTCGGGAAGCATACCAGTTATTAAAAAAATAATCTGTCGAAAAAAGTGGCACCCAGCCCGTCATGTAGTATCGCAATATTGTACCCGCAGAAGGTGTAGTACAGAGCTGGGCAAATATTTTAACTCGGGGGGCCACATTGAGAGAAAAAATGTGTCTGGGGGGGCCAATGTGTATGTACATACACATTTAGCTGTAAACATCTGCTGTACAGTACGTGTTCCTTTTTTTCAGGAACACTAATACTAAAAGTCACAATGTCCGATAGAGTTCTAAAACCGTTATGAATGACCACCTCAAAAAAACGCAATGGAATTTTACAGTTTTTTTACTGAATGGGACAGGCAAAATGTACATGAAAATAAAGAAAGTGGGATTTAAATTGGGGCGGCATAGCTGGGTTGGTAGAGTGGCCGTGCCGGCAACTTGAGGGTTCCAGGTTCGATTCCCGCTTCTGCCATCCTAGTCACTGCCGTTTTGTCCTTGGGCAAGACTCTTTATCCACCTGCTCCCAGTGCCTCCCACACTGGTTGAAATGTAACTTAGGTATTGGGTTTCACTATGTAAAGCGCTTTGAGTCACTAGAGAAAAGCGCTATATAAATATAATTCACTTCACAATATAAACTATGAACAATAAAACAGTGAATATTAACAACATATGAACGTCGCTCTTCTTATTGTATTGGAGGAGGGAGTTGACGGCACAGGCACAAGGGGGCGGTATAGCTCTATGATTTATTATATATATGTATATACTTTATATACTCTAGCCTTTAGATAGACCCCCTTTTTAGACCAGTTGATCTGCCGTTTCTTTTCTTTTTCTCCTCTGTCCCACTCTCCCTTGTGGAGGGGGTCCGGTCCGATGGCCATGGTTGAAGTACTGGCTGTCCAGAGTCAGGACCCAGGATGGACCGCTCACCTGTCGGCTGGGACATCTCTGCGCTGCTGATCCGCTTCCGCTTGGGATGGTTTTCTGTTGGCTCCGCTGTGGACAGGTCTCTCACTGCTGTGTTGGATCCGCTTTGTACTGGACTCACGCGGCTGTGTTGGATCCACTATGTATTGAACTTTCACAGTAGCTTGTTAGACCCACTCGACATCCATTGCTTTCGGTCCCATGGGGTCGGGGGGGGGAGTTGCCGACATATGCCGTCCTCTCCAAGGTTTCTCATAGTCATCATTGTCACCGATGTCCCACTGGGTGTGAGTTTTCCTTGCTCTTATGTGGGCCCTACCATGGATGTCGTAGTGGTTTGTGTTGTGATTTGTGCAGCCCTTTGAGACACTAGTGATTTAGGGCTATATAAATAATCATTGATTGATTGATTGATATATATAATGATATAATAATCAACAACCTAGTGTTGTGTTGGGCGAGAGGAGGGACAAACCAAGAAGGCAGTCCGTGGTCATGCAAGAGGTTGTGATCCAAGGGAGGCAGTCCAGAATCCAGAGGGGAACAACTGGGAATTACAGGAGAACACGGGAAAAGCACCGAGGGAGGTCAACACTGGCATCAGACACGGAGGGTAAACGCAGAGAGAGAGAGAGAGAGCATAAAGCTGGAGTCGATTTACGGTACACGATAGAGGATTAAGTTCCCCCGGAGATCCTTGGGTCCACTGGTCCTTATACCGCTCGCACTCGTCAGTCCCAGGTGTGCATATTGCTGATCGCCCACAGCTCTGCCGGCATGTGGGCGTGACGCGGCCAGCACAAGCACGAGCTTGCCTCGGTGCGCTAGCAGCGGAGGTGCTGGCAGACCCAGCTGCTGGGGAAAAGCGGGTTCGAACCCGCGCCGTGACACCTCTTTTACTTCTCAGACCAACCCCCTCGATAGTTGTTTATCTTTTACAATCTAGCAAAACACAACACAAATGTAACAAACAAGGGTAATAAACACATACAATATGATATATTATCACTTTTATGCAGAAATTTGTTGTAAAAATCTGCTTCCGCATCTGTTTGTGACACAGGCGTTTCAGGCTAGCTGTTCTGAAAACAAACCCCGCCCACTCTGCTTTGTTCCTCGTCTGAGCTGATTTGACGTAGATTACCGTAATAACTCCTTTGACACTCAAAAAGCGCAGATTTCAACCTTCAAAGTACGTTCCATATCATTTAAAAACATCACTGCACATCACATTGGCGGCAACAGTTTTGATGTTAAAGGTCTAAAGGGCCGTATTTTGCCCAGGTCTGGTGTAGTATCATCAGTATCATGACAAAAACAGTTAAACCCGTTTGTTACTTGTGACTCTGACCAGAGACTTTTGTGATGTTAAAAGTTAATTTTGTGTATATAATTTCCACCATTTGTGCATATCTTTATTATGATTCTTGTTTGTTGTCGGCCTTTTACACCCTTATCTAAAAGAGCTGTTGTATGTCTTGACTACAATAAGAGTTCAGCTAAATTATTTTTCCAGTGGCTACAAAGAAAATATAAATGTGTGCTACAATCAAAGTTAACACTGCCACACATATAGAAAATTTGATTACAAAACCCAAAACCAGTGAAGTTGGCACGTTGTGTAAATGTGAAGTGAATTATATTTATATAGCGCTTTTCTCAAATTGACTCAAAGCGCTTTACATAGTGAAACCCAATATCTAATTTTTACGTTTAAACCAGTGTGGGTGCCACTGGGAGCAGGTGGGTAAATGTCTTGCCCAAGGACACAACGGCAGTGACTAGGATGGCAGAAGCGGGGATCGAACCTGCAACCCTCAAGTTGCTGGCACGGCAGCTCTACCAACCGAGGTATAAATGGTAAATGAAAACAAAATACAATGATTTGCATATCATTTTCAACTTCTATTCAATTGAATAGACTGCAAAGACAAGATACTTAATGTTTGAACTGAGAAACTTTTTTTTTTTTTTTTGCAAATAATCAGTAAGTTAGAATTTAATGGCAGCAACACATTGCAAAAAAGTTGTCACGGGCAATTTTACCACTTTCCTCTAAAGCTCTACTGAAATGAAATGTTCTTATTCAAACGGGGATACATTCTATGTGTCATACTTGATCATTTCAAGATATTGCCATATTTTTGCTGAAAGGATTTAGTAGAGAACATCGACGATAAAGTTTGCAACTTTTGGTCGCTAATAAAAAAGCCTTGCCTGTACCGGAAGTAGCAGACGATGTGCGTGTGACGTCACCTCACATTGCAGTAAGAGCAATTCGGACCGAGAAAGCGACGATTTCCCCATTAATTTGAGCGAGGATGAAATATTCGTGGATGAGGAAAGTTAGAGTGAAGCACTAAAATAAATTAAAGGCGACGACTCCAGCCCTTCAAATGTAATTAGACACATTTACTAGGACAATTCTGGAAAATCCCTTATCTGCTTATTGTGTTAATAGTATTTTAGTGAGATTATTAAGTCATACCTGAAAGTCGGATGGCTGCGGTGAATGCCAGTGTCTCTGAGAAAAGCCGAGGAGCCAATATCACAGCTGCCTTTTTGAGCTGCAGGATGAGGTCGCGTAATCCACTCAAGTTTAAGGTAAGAGCAGACTTAATATCACAATTTTCCCATTCAAAAACTTGCTGGTTGACGTAGAGAAACATGTTCGCTTGACCGCTCTGTGTTTAAGCTTCACAACAAACAAAGAAACACTGGCTGTGTTTCGGTGCTAAAGGCAGCTGCAATCCACCGCTTTCCACCAACAGCATTCTTATTTATAGTCTCCATTATTAATTGAACAAATTGCAAAAGATTCAGCAACACAGATGTCCAAAATACTGTGTAACTGCGCGATAAAAATAGACAACTTTTAGTCGTAAGTGGTGCTGGGCTAATATGTCCCCGACAACCAATAACGTCACAAACACGCGTCATCATTCCGCGATATTTTCAACAGGAAACTCCGCGGGAAAGTTAAAATTGTAATTTAGTAAACTAAACCGGCCGTATTAGCATGTGTTGCAACGTTAATATTTCATCATTGATATATAAACTATCAGACTGCGTGGTGGGTAGTAGTGAGTTTCAGTAGACCTTTAACAACACTCAGTAAACATTTGGGAACTGAGGAAACTAATTGTTGAAGCTTTGAAAGTGGAATTCTTTCCCATTTTTGTTTTATGTAGAGCTTCAGTTGTTCAAAAGTCCGGGGTCTCCCCTTGTGGTATTGCTAGGCTTCATAATGCGCCACACATTTTCAATGGGAGACAGGTCTGGACTACAGGCAGGCCAGTCTAGTACACACACTCTTTTACTATGAAGCCACACTGTTGTAACACGTGACTTGGCATTGTCTTGCTGAAATAAGCAGGGGCGTCCATGATAACGTCGCTTGGATGACAACATATGTTGCTCCAGAACCTGTATGTACATTTCAGCATTAATGGTGCCTTCACAGATGTGTAAGTTGCCCATGCACCATCTTTTGCACAAATTCGCTCACTGCAGGTGCTGCAGTGTCCTTCCATTTATCGTAGTGCTCCCCGCTGCTCCCCCGAATGAGAGTGCCATTCTTCTAGCCATCCATAGCGTGTCTTCTCGTATGGATTCCTCATTTTTCACTCCAAGCAACGTTTGTAAAGTTTTACAATATAACTAAACTAGGAGTCACCAACCTTTTTGAAACCAAGAGCTACTTCTTGGGTATTGATTATTGCAAAGTGCTACCAACCAGTTTGATATACACTTAAATAAATTGCCAGAAATTGCCAATTTGCTCAATTTACCTTAAATAAATAAATCTATATACATAAAAAATTGGTATTTCTGTCTGTCATTCCGTCGTACATTTTTTTTCCTTTTAAGGAAGGTTTTTTTGTAGAGAATAAATGATGAAAAAGGTTAAAATCCAATCTGCACTTTGTTAGAATATATAACAAATTGGACCAAGCTATATTTTTAACAAAGACAAATCATTATTTCTTCTAGATTTTCCAGAATAAAAAATTCAAAATAAATTCAAAAGATTTTACAGATTTTCTAGATTTGACAGAATAATTTTTGGGAATTTTAATCATGAAAAGTTTGAAGAAGTATTTCACAAACATTCTTTCTTGAAAAAACAGAAGCTAAAATGAAAAAATTAAATTAAAATGTATTTATTATACTTTAGAATTAAAAAAATAAATTTACTTAAATATTGATTTAAATTGTCAGGAAAGAAGAGGAAAGAATTTAAAAGGTAAAAAGGTACATGTGTTTAAAAATCCTAAAATCATTTTTAAGGTTGTATTTTTTTTCTTTAAAATTTGTATCTGAAAATTATAAGAAGCAAAGTAAAAAAAATAAATGAATGTATTTAAACAAGTGAAGACCAAGTCTTTAAAATATTTTCTGGTATTTTCAAATTCTATTTGAGTTTTGTCTCTCTTTGAATTAAAAATGTTGAGCAAAGTGAGACCAGTTTGCTAGTAAATAAATACAATTTAAAAAACAGAGGCAGCTCACTGGTAAGTGCTGCTATTTGAGCTATTTTTAGAACAGGCCAGCGGGCGACTTATCTGGTCCTCACGGGCTACCTGGTGCCTGCGGGCACCGCGTTGGTGACCCCTGTACTAAACCATCCCATGTGTGATGTCTGTAGGATCTATTTCATGCATATTTGTACGTGCTATCGTAATGTAACGTAATGCATTAGCTAATATGCTAACACACGTTGCGACACGTTGTGTGTCTATTAGAGATGCGCGGATAGGCAATTATATCATCCGCAACCGCATCACTAAAATCTTTATCCATCCGAACCAACATTTTATCAGAACCACAACCGCCAACCACCCGCCCGTTGTTATATACCCGGAGTCAGCGACCTTTACCACTAAAAGAGCTAGTTTGACCAATGTCACAAAGTAAAGTAGGTAATGGGAACCGCCAACATTCTCGCGAATATCTGATGGTGCACATTCAGATAACTGGAAAAAGGGTGTGCTGTGAAGCCATTGCCTTTGACACTTGCAACAACATGTACGAACCGTTTGCCAGTCCAGCGACATGTTGTATGCAGCTTCCGCAGATACACATACAAGATTGAAGGGCATACTGGGTGATATAGAGTACACTAATGGTTGTGATATAAACAATTTTAACACTCTTACTAATATGCGCCACGCTGTGAAGCCACACCAAACAAGAATGACAAACATATTTCGGGGGAACATCCTCAAAGTAACACAACATAAACGCAACACAACAAATACCCAGAACCTTTCGCATGCATGACTCTTCCTGAATATACTTTAGACCCCGCGCCCCCAACCCCGCCCACCTTACCGACGCACGAGGGGGGGGGGGGGGGGGGGGTTGCTGCTAGTGGGGTGTATAATATAGTCAGGAAGTGTCATGGATGCAAAGGATTCTGGGTATTTGTTGTGTTGCGTTTATGTTGTGTTACTGTGAGGATGTTCCCCCGAAATGTGTTTGTCATTCTTGTTTGGTGTGGCTTCACAGCGTGGCAAATAGTTGTACATGTTGTTGAAGGCGTCAAAGGCAAAGGCTTCATAGCACGCCCTAATACTTAATAACGGGATGACTGCCGGCAGACACACCTGAGAATGTTTACGTCAACTAATGTCTTCTTCGCTTTGTGACACGGGTCCAAAATGGCTCTTTGAACGGTAAAAGTCACCGTTCTCTGAACCATGTATATAATATATTTCCAAACGGTTCAACCGCCACCCGCCCGAATCTATTTAAAATCAATTTTTTCGTCATGTCACCCGCCCGACCCGCGGTTTATCCGCGGACGAGACCGCAAACCGCGCATCTCTAGTGTCTATGTTAGTACCATTAGCTTGCAACTCCATTCTTTTTGTATTGTCTCAGTTTCGCAAATTCCTCAGTAAATTCACCAAAGCATCACCGTGGAGTTATTGAGTCCATTTAACCGATGCTACGGCTGCTTCCGCGACAAGCTCTCCTGCGTTGTAATAATAAATTGAGTGACCAAACACAAGTCAAAGCCTTTCGTATCCTTTGTGATATGCTGGCATGCTGACATGTGGCTTCTGTTTTGTTTGGTCAGCCGTTTTACTGCCATGTTACACACACTGTTTGGAAACAATAACATAACTAAAACTGTTTATATTTACTCTGTGTGATGTTTGTAGGAGTGTTTTCATGCATATGTGTACGTGCTATCGTAACGTAATGACGCTAGCGTGGTTAGCATTAGCTTAAATGCTAACACGTTAGTATTATTAACTCACAATGGCATTCTATTTTTAGTGAGCGGTTAGTTCATGCTGCATGTGTGTGCGTCATCATGCCCCCTAGTGGCCCGTGTGAGGGCTTGCAGAGGTGGAGCCGGGTTGCCAAGGTGCAGGTTATTCCACTAATTGGTAGCAAAGGGAGCTGGGATGCCAGATTGTGACGGCCACCAGGAGGGGCCGTTTAAAGGGTACATCTGTTCCTGCCGGGTAACAACCGCCCTCACAGCTTCGTACTTTTATCCTCCCTGACACGTCTTCTGCCCACGCCAACATGCCGCGGCGCTCGCATATGAGAGGGTGAAAAAGTGACGCGTGGTATTAACGGCGGCGGCTTTGTTCTTCCAGGTTACGCCATCCTGCAGGCCATCATGGAGCGGGCGGGCCAAGATAACTGGCAGGTGAGCGCCATCTGCGTGGAGAACTTCAACGACGCCAACTACCGCCGCCTGCTGGACGACCTGGACCGGCGGCAGGAGAAGAAGTTTGTGATCGACCTCGAGGCCGAGAGGCTGCAGAACATGCTGGAACAGGTGATTGAGTGAAGGCCATTCTTACAAATTAGTTGGCATGTTTGTGTGAATCTGCAGCCTTGATAGCGAATGAGGCGCATAGAAAAGTATGTAGAAATATTTATTACGATTGTGGGACGCATTCTGAATTTAAAGTTGATATTGTGTTATTATCATTAGGGGATAGGATAGGTCTTTATTGTCACTGCACAAGTACAACAACACTTTGTTTTCAGCACAAACCTGTTCAAGATTAGACAAACAAACAGTGTACAGGGTTACAGAACAAGAACGCTGATGGGTCGCCATAAGGCGCCCCATAAAAGATGGGAAAAAGGTAAACGCTGGGGAATGATGAGTAAAAATTTACAATCTAGACTGGGCTCCTAAGGGGGCCCAGTCTGGAGTGGGAAAAAACCGACACATTTTAATGATCATTGTATGAATGCTCTAAAGCATGGGTGTCAAACCCTGGCCCGCCGTGTAATTTAATTTGGCCCTTGAGGCAATATCAAATTAACATTACAGCTGGCCCGCCGTTATTACACAGCAGCGGTGCCGCTGTAACACCTCAATTTCTCACACTTGCGAATCCTCCCGAATTTCAGTGCCCCTCCCGAAAATCTCCCAGGGCAATCATTCTCCCGATTTTTACCCGGACAACATTATTGAGGGCCTTTAGCATGCTCTACAACCTGTCGTCACGTCTGCATTTCCTCCATACAAACAGCGCGCAGGCCCACTCGCATAATACATGCGGTTATTACACACGCATAAGTGAATGCAATGCACACTTGGTCAACAGCCATACAGGTCACACTGAGGGTGGCCGTATAAACAACTTTAACACTGTTACAAATATGCGCCACACTGTGAACTCACACCAAACAAGAATGACAAACACATTTCGGGAGAACACGTGCACTGTAACATAACATAAACACAACAGAACAATTACCCAAAACCCCTTGAAGCACTAACTCTTTCGGGACGCTACAATATATTTTGATATTTACCTCAGAAGGCTGCAAATAGAAAAAATGTGTACTTAAATTTTATTTGATATGCCATTGATATTTTTTTATTATTATTATTTGAAACTGGATTTTGCATGTCACTATAAACTGTATATAAGCCTTGCTTGTTCAATATTCAATGCAAAACTTGTTTGGGTCCCTATTAAAAGGTTAATTTGTTCAACCTTGGCCCGCGGCTTTGTTCAGTTTTAAATGTTGGCCCACTCTGTATTTGAGTTTGACACCCCTGCTCTAAAGCATTCACACATATGGTTTTCTACACCAAAATTCATTTATTTTTTATGTTCGTTGTGTCTTGAGCAAGTCACTTCACCCTTGCTCCTGATGGGTGCCGGTTAGCGCCTTGCAAGGCAGCTCCCTCCATCAGTGTGTGAATGTGGAAGTAGTGTCAAAGCGCTTTGAGTACCTTAAGGTAGAAAAGCGCTTTACAAGTACAACCCATTTATCATTTATTTATTTATCTTATTATTATTATTATTATTATTCTCCACATTTCGGCGCCTTCTACCTTCCATAATTTTCACCCGATTCAAACTTTTCCAACTTCAAAGTGTTCATCCTATTCGGAAATTGCGGGCTTTCTCTTGACAAATTCCCAGATGTCCCAGAATTCCAGGTTTTCCCGGACATTTTTTCCCATTCAAAATGAATTGGCTATTTTCCACATTTTTCAACCGATTCAAACCATTTCACCTTCAACACATTCCACCATTCCTGAAATTCAAAATAGTTTCTATTCCAAGTTAAAAAAAAAAATCCTGGATTTTCCAGAATTCCTGCTTTTCCAAAACCCTATTTCTAACCTTTTTTCTGGCAAATAATCCTTCCACATTTTTCAACCCACTTCAACCGTTCCACCGTCCAAACATTCCTCTAAATCAGGACAAAATACAAAGTTATTTTTTGAACCGGAAAAATTCCCGGTTTTCCCAAAACTCCAGGAATTCCAATACCATTTCTCAATTCAACATGTTACTAAATTCCAACACCAACCACTTCAACTCATTCAGACCATTCAAGTCTTTTAACATGCTCAAAAAATTCCCGCATTTCCCAAAGTTACCACATTTTGGGAAATTCCCATTGAAATCAATGGGACATTCTTCAAAGTTCCACAACTCCCACATTTTTCATCCGATTCGTACCGTTCCAACGTTAAACTGTTCGACCTACTCAAAAATTGCGGGCTTTCCCTCGAAAAATTCAAAATATTCCCAAATTTCCCAGAATTCCAGATTTTCCGGGACATTTTTTCCCATTCAAAATAAATTGGCCATCTTTCAAACTTCCAGCATTTCCACGTTTTTCAACCAATTCAAGACAATAATCCAGCACTGACTGGAGGACAAAAGCAGGTACAAAGAGGAGTGGGCTGATTGACACCAGGTGTGGCCAGGTGCCAATCAGGCGCAGCTGAGGAGAAACAGCGCACAGGGAAAAAACAGGAAACAAACAAAATAAGAGTGCTGACAGGAACTAAGGGCAGGAAATACTAAACACACAGGGGAAAAACTAAAACACAAACAAACTGTCAGTAGCAAGCCTGACACCTAGGATTGATTTGGTCCCAGTACCTCCTGTTAAAACACCCCATTTGCTATATTTTTTTAATTTCATTTATTCATTAATTTCAGGCAATGACATGAAAAAAAGGACAAGGTAGACAACATGTAATAATATAAATTATTATAATGCTAAAGGTAATGTACAGTGCGTAAGCATGTTGGTCCAGTTTTGCCTGAAAGGGAAGGAAGAAGATAATTTATTTAATCCCACCTCCAGTTCTCCATTCAGTGATTAATACATTGACTTTCACTGTTACTTTGTTTAAGGATTATAATACAAATGTTGTATCATAGTGGCATTACCACAGGTAACAATAATTATTAGACGGTAACAATCATTTGCATCCACATTATAGGAAGAATGAACATGCCATCCATCCATCCATTTTTCTACCGCTTATTCCCTTTGGGGTCGCGGCGGCCGCTGGTGCCTATCTCAGCTGCAATCGGGCAGAAGGGCAAGTCACCAACAATGGTAATAGACAACATAGCAACAATGGTAATAGACAACATACCAACAATGGTAATAGACAACATACCAGCAATGGTAATAGACAACATACCAACAATGGTAATAGACATCATAGCAATAATGCTAATAGACAACATACCAACAATGGTAATAGACAACATACCAACAATGGTAATAGACAACATACCAACAATGGTAATAGACAACATTCCAACAATGGTAATAGACATCATAGCAATAATGCTAATAGACAACATACCAACAATGGTAATAGACAACATACCAACAATGGTAATAGACAAAATACCAACAATGGTAATAGACATCATAGCAATAATGCTAATAGACAAAATACCAACAATGGTAATAGACAACATACCAACAATGGTAATAGACATCATAGCAATAATGCTAATAGACAACATACCAACAATGGTAATAGACAACATACCAACAATGGTAATAGACAACATACCAACAATGGTAATAGACAACATACCAACAATGCTAATAGACAACATACCAACAATGCTAATAGACAACATACCAACAATGGTAATAGACAACATACCAACAATGGTAATAGACATCATAGCAATAATGCTAATAGACAACATACCAACAATGGTAATAGACAACATACCAACAATGGTAATAGACAACATACCAACAATGGTAATAGACATCATAGCAATAATGCTAATAGACAACATACCAACAATGGTAATAGACAACATACCAACAATGGTAATAGACAACATACCAACAATGGTAATAGACATCATAGCAATAATGCTAATAGACAACATACCAACAATGGTAATAGACAACATACCAACAATGGTAATAGACAACATACCAACAATGGTAATAGACTACATACCAACAATGGTAATGGACATAATAGCAATAATGGTAATAGATAACATGGCAATAATGGAGAGACAACATACCAACAAAGGTAAGAGACAACATAGCAATAATAACTACTTCCTTAATGTAAATGACCGCCATAACCACAACACTAAGGGGAGCTCCACAAACCACATTAAACCCAGATTCCGATCTAACAAAGGTCTTAACTCATTCTCTTTCTATGCCACATCAATGTGGAATGCACTCCCAACAGGTGTTAAAGTACATCTCTATATTCCTTCAAAACTGCTCTAAAACAACACCTCCAGGCAACTTCAACCCTTTACTAATACCCTCCTCCATTCACATCCCATCTACCCGGATTGTAAATAACCTAATGTAAATAATCAAATGTACTTCTAATGTATTTACTTATTCTTATGCTATCTGAACTCACTATGTTCTCTGCTAGCTGTGCATATCCTACTAAGTAAGACCTACACTGTTTCAATGTCCATTTCTCTGTTGATGCAATTGTTGATGACTGAAGTACTGATATCAACCAAAGCTCCTCATCCCACCCCCCGGATTGTAAATAATGTAAATAATTCAATGTATATACTATGATGATCAACCTGTGTGATGACTGTATTATGCTGATAGTATATATTTGTACCATGAATTGATTAACGTGGACCCCGACTTAAACAAGTTGAAAAACTTATTCTGGTGTTACCATTTAGTGGTCAATTGTACGGAATATGTACTGAACTGTGCAATCTACTAATAAAAGTATCAATCAATCAGTCAATCAATCAATCAATCAATCAATCAATCAACGTAGCAATAATAATAGTAGACAACATAGCAACAATGCTAATAGACAACATAGCAACAATGGTAATAGACAACATACCAACAATGGTAATAGACAACATACCAACAATGCTAATAGACAACATAGCAACAATGGTAATAGACAACATACCAACAATGCTAATAGACAACATACCAACAATTACCAACACTGGTAATCGACAACATACCAACAATGGTGATAGACAACATACCAACAATGCTAATAGACAACATACCAACAATTACCAACACTGGTAATCGACAAAATACCAATAATGGTAATAGATTACATACCAACACTGGTAATAGACAACATACCAACACTGGTAATCGACAACATACCAACACTGGTAATAGACAACATACCAACAATGCTAACAGACAACATACCAACAATGCTACTAGACAACATAGCAACAATGGTAATAGAAAACATAGCAACAATGCTAATAGACAACATAGCAATAATGGTAATAGACAACATACCAACAATGGTAATAGACAACATACCAACAATGGTAATAGACAACATAGCAACAATGGTAATAGACAACATAGCAACAATGCTAATAGACAACATAGCAATAATGGTAATAGACAACATACCAACAATGGTAATAGACAACATACCAACAATGGTAATAGACAACATAGCAACAAGGCTAATAAACAACATAGCAACAATGGTAATAGACAACATACCAACAATGGTAATAGACAACATAGCAACAATGCTAATAGACAACATACCAATAATGGTAATAGACAACATACCAACAATGCTAATAGACAACATAGCAACAATGGTAATAGACAACATACCAACAATGGTAATAGACAACATACCAACAATGCTAATAGACAACATAGCAACAATGCTAATAGACAACATACCAACAATGCTAATAGACAACATACCAACAATTACCAACACTGGTAATCGACAACATACCAACAATGGTGATAGACAACATACCAACAATGCTAATAGACAACATACCAACAATTACCAACACTGGTAATCGACAACATACCAACAATGGTGATAGACAACATACCAACAATGCTAATAGACAACATACCAACAATTACCAACACTGGTAATCGACAAAATACCAATAATGGTAATAGATTACATACCAATACTGGTAATAGACAACATACCAACACTGGTAATCGACAACATACCAACACTGGTAATAGACAACATACCAACAATGCTAACAGACAACATACCAACAATGCTACTAGACAACATACCCACAATGCTAATAGACAACATACCAACTATGTTAATGGACAACATACCAACAATGGTAATAGACAACATAGCAACAATGCTAATAGACAACATACCAACAATGGTAATAGACAACATAGCAACAATGGTAATAGACAACATAGCAACAATGGTAATAGACAACATACCAACAATGGTAATGGACAACATACCAACAATGGTAATGGACAACATACCAACAATGGTAATAGACAACATAGCAACAATGGTAATAGACAACATAGCAACAGTGCTAATAGACAACGTACCAACAATGGTAATAGACAACATAGCAACAATGCTAATAGACAACATACCAACAATGGTAATAGACAACATAGCCACAATGCTAATGGACAACATACCAACAATGGTAATCGACAACATAACAACACTGGTAATAGACAACATAGCAACAATGCTAATGGACAATATACCAACAATGCTAATAGACAACATATCAACAATGCTAATAGACAACATACCAACAATGCTAATAGACAACATACCAACAATGCTAATAGACAACATACCTACAATGCTAATAGACAACGTACCAACTATGGTAATAGACAACATACCAACAATGGTAATAGACAACATAGAAACAATGCTAATAGACAACATAGCAATAATGCTAATAGACAACATACCAACAATGGTAATAGACAACATACCAACAATGGTAATAGACATCATAGCAATAATGCTAATAGACAACATACCAACAATGGTAATAGACAACATACCAACAATGGTAATAGACAACATACCAACAATGGTAATAGACAACATACCAACAATGCTAATAGACAACATACCAACAATGCTAATAGACAACATACCAACAATGGTAATAGACAACATACCAACAATGGTAATAGACATCATAGCAATAATGCTAATAGACAACATACCAACAATGGTAATAGACAACATACCAACAATGGTAATAGACAACATACCAACAATGGTAATAGACATCATAGCAATAATGCTAATAGACAACATACCAACAATGGTAATAGACAACATACCAACAATGGTAATAGACAACATACCAACAATGGTAATAGACATCATAGCAATAATGCTAATAGACAACATACCAACAATGGTAATAGACAACATACCAACAATGGTAATAGACAACATACCAACAATGGTAATAGACTACATACCAACAATGGTAATGGACATAATAGCAATAATGGTAATAGATAACATGGCAATAATGGAGAGACAACATACCAACAAAGGTAAGAGACAACATAGCAATAATAACTACTTCCTTAATGTAAATGACCGCCATAACCACAACACTAAGGGGAGCTCCACAAACCACATTAAACCCAGATTCCGATCTAACAAAGGTCTTAACTCATTCTCTTTCTATGCCACATCAATGTGGAATGCACTCCCAACAGGTGTTAAAGTACATCTCTATATTCCTTCAAAACTGCTCTAAAACAACACCTCCAGGCAACTTCAACCCTTTACTAATACCCTCCTCCATTCACATCCCATCTACCCGGATTGTAAATAACCTAATGTAAATAATCAAATGTACTTCTAATGTATTTACTTATTCTTATGCTATCTGAACTCACTATGTTCTCTGCTAGCTGTACATATCCTACTAAGTAAGACCTACACTGTTTCAATGTCCATTTCTCTGTTGATGCAATTGTTGATGACTGAAGTACTGATATCAACCAAAGCTCCTCATCCCACCCCCCGGATTGTAAATAATGTAAATAATTCAATGTATATACTATGATGATCAACCTGTGTGATGACTGTATTATGCTGATAGTATATATTTGTACCATGAATTGATTAACGTGGACCCCGACTTAAACAAGTTGAAAAACTTATTCTGGTGTTACCATTTAGTGGTCAATTGTACGGAATATGTACTGAACTGTGCAATCTACTAATAAAAGTATCAATCAATCAATCAATCAATCAGTCAATCAATCAATCAATCAATCAATCAATCAACGTAGCAATAATAATAGTAGACAACATAGCAACAATGCTAATAGACAACATAGCAACAATGGTAATAGACAACATACCAACAATGGTAATAGACAACATACCAACAATGCTAATAGACAACATAGCAACAATGGTAATAGACAACATACCAACAATGCTAATAGACAACATACCAACAATTACCAACACTGGTAATCGACAACATACCAACAATGGTGATAGACAACATACCAACAATGCTAATAGACAACATACCAACAATTACCAACACTGGTAATCGACAAAATACCAATAATGGTAATAGATTACATACCAACACTGGTAATAGACAACATACCAACACTGGTAATCGACAACATACCAACACTGGTAATAGACAACATACCAACAATGCTAACAGACAACATACCAACAATGCTACTAGACAACATAGCAACAATGGTAATAGAAAACATAGCAACAATGCTAATAGACAACATAGCAATAATGGTAATAGACAACATACCAACAATGGTAATAGACAACATACCAACAATGGTAATAGACAACATAGCAACAATGGTAATAGACAACATAGCAACAATGCTAATAGACAACATAGCAATAATGGTAATAGACAACATACCAACAATGGTAATAGACAACATACCAACAATGGTAATAGACAACATAGCAACAAGGCTAATAAACAACATAGCAACAATGGTAATAGACAACATACCAACAATGGTAATAGACAACATAGCAACAATGCTAATAGACAACATACCAATAATGGTAATAGACAACATACCAACAATGCTAATAGACAACATAGCAACAATGGTAATAGACAACATACCAACAATGGTAATAGACAACATACCAACAATGCTAATAGACAACATAGCAACAATGCTAATAGACAACATACCAACAATGCTAATAGACAACATACCAACAATTACCAACACTGGTAATCGACAACATACCAACAATGGTGATAGACAACATACCAACAATGCTAATAGACAACATACCAACAATTACCAACACTGGTAATCGACAACATACCAACAATGGTGATAGACAACATACCAACAATGCTAATAGACAACATACCAACAATTACCAACACTGGTAATCGACAAAATACCAATAATGGTAATATATTACATACCAACACTGGTAATAGACAACATACCAACACTGGTAATCGACAACATACCAACACTGGTAATAGACAACATACCAACAATGCTAACAGACAACATACCAACAATGCTACTAGACAACATACCCACAATGCTAATAGACAACATACCAACTATGTTAATGGACAACATACCAACAATGGTAATAGACAACATAGCAACAATGCTAATAGACAACATACCAACAATGGTAATAGACAACATAGCAACAATGGTAATAGACAACATAGCAACAATGGTAATAGACAACATACCAACAATGGTAATGGACAACATACCAACAATGGTAATGGACAACATACCAACAATGGTAATAGACAACATAGCAACAATGGTAATAGACAACATAGCAACAGTGCTAATAGACAACGTACCAACAATGGTAATAGACAACATAGCAACAATGCTAATAGACAACATACCAACAATGGTAATAGACAACATAGCCACAATGCTAATGGACAACATACCAACAATGGTAATCGACAACATAACAACACTGGTAATAGACAACATAGCAACAATGCTAATGGACAATATACCAACAATGCTAATAGACAACATATCAACAATGCTAATAGACAACATACCAACAATGCTAATAGACAACATACCAACAATGCTAATAGACAACATACCTACAATGCTAATAGACAACGTACCAACTATGGTAATAGACAACATACCAACAATGGTAATAGACAACATAGAAACAATGCTAATAGACAACGTACCAACAATGCTAATAGACATCATAGCAATAATGGTAATAGACAACATACCAACAATGGTAATACACAACATACCAACAATGGTAACAGACAACATACCAACAATGCTAATGTCTAGATTAGATTAGATTAGATTAGATTAGATTAGATAGTACTTTATTTATTTATTCCGTGAAGGAACTCTCCTGACGGAATAAATGAATAAAGTACTATCTAATCTAATCTAATCAAATCTAATCTAGACAACATAGCAATAATGGTAATAGACAACATACCAACAATGGTAATAGACAACATAGCAACAATGGTAATAGACTGCATTGCAACAAAGCTAATAGACAACATACCAACAATGGTAATAGACAACATACCAACAATGGTAATAGACGACATAGCAATAATGGTAATAGACAACATAGCAATAATGGTAATAGACAACATAGCAATAATGGTAATATACAACCTACCAACAATGCTAATAGACAACATAGCAACAATGCTAATAGACAACATAGCAACAATGGTAATAGACAACATACAAACAATGGTAATAGACGACATAGCAATAATGGTAATAGACAACATACCAACAATGGTAATAGACAACATACCAACAATGGTAATAGACAACATACCAACAATGGTAATAGACAACATACCAACAATGGTAATAGACAACATACCAACAATGGTAATAGACAACATACCAACAATGGTAATAGACAACATACCAACAATGCTAATAGACAACATAGCAATAATGGTAATAGACAACATACCAACAATGCTAATAGACAACATAGCAACAATGGTAATAGACAACATACCAACAATGGTAATAGACAACATACCAACAATGCTAATAGACAACATAGCAACAATGGTAATAGACAACATACCAACAATGCTAATAGACAACATACCAACAATTACCAACAATCGTGATAGACAACATACCAACAATGCTAATAGACAACATACCAACAATTACCAACACTGGTAATCGACAAAATACCAATAATGGTAATAGATTACATACCAACACTGGTAATCGACAACATACCAACACTGGTAATAGACAACATACCAACAATGCTAACAGACAACATACCAACAATGCTACTAGACAACATACCCACAATGCTAATAGACAACATACCAACTATGTTAATGGACAACATACCAACAATGGTAATAGACAACATAGCAACAATGCTAATAGACAACATACTAACAATGGTAATAGACAACATAGCAACAATGGTAATAGACAACATACCAACAATGGTAATAGACAACATACCAACAATGGTAATGGACAACATACCAACAATGGTAATGGACAACATACCAACAATGGTAATAGACAACATAGCAACAATGGTAATAGACAACATAGCAACAGTGCTAATAGACAACGTACCAACAATGGTAATAGACAACATAGCAACAATGCTAATAGACAACATACCAACAATGGTAATAGACAACATAGCCACAATGCTAATGGACAACATACCAACAATGGTAATCGACAACACAACAACACTGGTAATAGACAACATAGCAACAATGCTAATAGACAATATACCAACAATGCTAATAGACAACATATCAACAATGCTAATAGACAACATACCAACAATGCTAATAGACAACATACCTACAATGGTAATAGACAACATACCAACAATGGTAATAGACAACATAGCAACAATGCTAATAGACAACGTACCAACAATGCTAATAGACATCATAGCAATAATGGTAATAGACAACATACCAACAATGGTAATAGACAACATAGCAACAATGGTAATAGACTACATTGCAACAAAGCTAATAGACAACATACCAACAATGGTAATAGACAACATACCAACAATGGTAATAGACGACATAGCAATAATGGTAATAGACAACATAGCAATAATGGTAATAGACAACATAGCAATAATGGTAATATACAACCTACCAACAATGCTAATAGACAACATAGCAACAATGCTAATAGACAACATAGCAACAATGGTAATAGACAACATACCAACAATGGTAATAGACAACATACCAACAATGGTAATAGACGACATAGCAATAATGGTAATAGACAACATACCAACAATGGTAATAGACAACATACCAACAATGGTAATAGACAACATACCAACAATGGTAATAGACAACATACCAACAATGGTAATAGACAACATACCAACAATGGTAATAGACAACATACCAACAATGGTAATAGACAACATACCAACAATGCTAATAGACAACATAGCAATAATGGTAATAGACAACATACCAACAATGCTAATAGACAACATAGCAACAATGGTAATAGACAACATACCAACAATGGTAATAGACAACATACCAACAATGCTAATAGACAACATAGCAACAATGGTAATAGACAACATACCAACAATGCTAATAGACAACATACCAACAATTACCAACAATCGTGATAGACAACATACCAACAATGCTAATAGACAACATACCAACAATTACCAACACTGGTAATCGACAAAATACCAATAATGGTAATAGATTACATACCAACACTGGTAATAGACAACATACCAACACTGGTAATCGACAACATACCAACACTGGTAATAGACAACATACCAACAATGCTAACAGACAACATACCAACAATGCTACTAGACAACATACCCACAATGCTAATAGACAACATACCAACTATGTTAATGGACAACATACCAACAATGGTAATAGACAACATAGCAACAATGCTAATAGACAACATACTAACAATGGTAATAGACAACATAGCAACAATGGTAATAGACAACATACCAACAATGGTAATTGACAACATACCAACAATGGTAATGGACAACATACCAACAATGGTAATGGACAACATACCAACAATGGTAATAGACAACATAGCAACAATGGTAATAGACAACATAGCAACAGTGCTAATAGACAACGTACCAACAATGGTAATAGACAACATAGCAACAATGCTAATAGACAACATACCAACAATGGTAATAGACAACATAGCCACAATGCTAATGGACAACATACCAACAATGGTAATCGACAACACAACAACACTGGTAATAGACAACATAGCAACAATGCTAATAGACAATATACCAACAATGCTAATAGACAACATATCAACAATGCTAATAGACAACATACCAACAATGCTAATAGACAACATACCTACAATGGTAATAGACAACATACCAACAATGGTAATAGACAACATAGCAACAATGCTAATAGACAACGTACCAACAATGCTAATAGACATCATAGCAATACCATCCATCCATCCATCCATCCATCCATTTCCTACCGCTTATTCCCTTTGGGGTCGCGGGGGGTGCTGGTGCCTATCTCATACCAACAATGGTAATAGACAACATACCAACAATGGTAATAGACATCATAGCAATAATGCTAATAGACAACATACCAACAATGGTAATAGACAACATACCAACAATGGTAATAGACAACATACCAACAATGGTAATAGACATCATAGCAATAATGCTAATAGACAACATACCAACAATGGTAATAGACAACATACCAACAATGGTAATAGACAACATACCAACAATGGTAATAGACTACATACCAACAATGGTAATGGACATAATAGCAATAATGGTAATAGATAACATGGCAATAATGGAGAGACAACATACCAACAAAGGTAAGAGACAACATAGCAATAATAACTACTTCCTTAATGTAAATGACCGCCATAACCACAACACTAAGGGGAGCTCCACAAACCACATTAAACCCAGATTCCGATCTAACAAAGGTCTTAACTCATTCTCTTTCTATGCCACATCAATGTGGAATGCACTCCCAACAGGTGTTAAAGTACATCTCTATATTCCTTCAAAACTGCTCTAAAACAACACCTCCAGGCAACTTCAACCCTTTACTAATACCCTCCTCCATTCACATCCCATCTACCCGGATTGTAAATAACCTAATGTAAATAATCAAATGTACTTCTAATGTATTTACTTATTCTTATGCTATCTGAACTCACTATGTTCTCTGCTAGCTGTACATATCCTACTAAGTAAGACCTACACTGTTTCAATGTCCATTTCTCTGTTGATGCAATTGTTGATGACTGAAGTACTGATATCAACCAAAGCTCCTCATCCCACCCCCCGGATTGTAAATAATGTAAATAATTCAATGTATATACTATGATGATCAACCTGTGTGATGACTGTATTATGCTGATAGTATATATTTGTACCATGAATTGATTAACGTGGACCCCGACTTAAACAAGTTGAAAAACTTATTCTGGTGTTACCATTTAGTGGTCAATTGTACGGAATATGTACTGAACTGTGCAATCTACTAATAAAAGTATCAATCAATCAATCAATCAATCAGTCAATCAATCAATCAATCAATCAATCAATCAACGTAGCAATAATAATAGTAGACAACATAGCAACAATGCTAATAGACAACATAGCAACAATGGTAATAGACAACATACCAACAATGGTAATAGACAACATACCAACAATGCTAATAGACAACATAGCAACAATGGTAATAGACAACATACCAACAATGCTAATAGACAACATACCAACAATTACCAACACTGGTAATCGACAACATACCAACAATGGTGATAGACAACATACCAACAATGCTAATAGACAACATACCAACAATTACCAACACTGGTAATCGACAAAATACCAATAATGGTAATAGATTACATACCAACACTGGTAATAGACAACATACCAACACTGGTAATCGACAACATACCAACACTGGTAATAGACAACATACCAACAATGCTAACAGACAACATACCAACAATGCTACTAGACAACATAGCAACAATGGTAATAGAAAACATAGCAACAATGCTAATAGACAACATAGCAATAATGGTAATAGACAACATACCAACAATGGTAATAGACAACATACCAACAATGGTAATAGACAACATAGCAACAATGGTAATAGACAACATAGCAACAATGCTAATAGACAACATAGCAATAATGGTAATAGACAACATACCAACAATGGTAATAGACAACATACCAACAATGGTAATAGACAACATAGCAACAAGGCTAATAAACAACATAGCAACAATGGTAATAGACAACATACCAACAAGGGTAATAGACAACATAGCAACAATGCTAATAGACAACATACCAATAATGGTAATAGACAACATACCAACAATGCTAATAGACAACATAGCAACAATGGTAATAGACAACATACCAACAATGGTAATAGACAACATACCAACAATGCTAATAGACAACATAGCAACAATGCTAATAGACAACATACCAACAATGCTAATAGACAACATACCAACAATTACCAACACTGGTAATCGACAACATACCAACAATGGTGATAGACAACATACCAACAATGCTAATAGACAACATACCAACAATTACCAACACTGGTAATCGACAACATACCAACAATGGTGATAGACAACATACCAACAATGCTAATAGACAACATACCAACAATTACCAACACTGGTAATCGACAAAATACCAATAATGGTAATATATTACATACCAACACTGGTAATAGACAACATACCAACACTGGTAATCGACAACATACCAACACTGGTAATAGACAACATACCAACAATGCTAACAGACAACATACCAACAATGCTACTAGACAACATACCCACAATGCTAATAGACAACATACCAACTATGTTAATGGACAACATACCAACAATGGTAATAGACAACATAGCAACAATGCTAATAGACAACATACCAACAATGGTAATAGACAACATAGCAACAATGGTAATAGACAACATAGCAACAATGGTA
Organism: Nerophis ophidion; assembly: GCF_033978795.1. Classification (NCBI taxonomy): domain Eukaryota; kingdom Metazoa; phylum Chordata; class Actinopteri; order Syngnathiformes; family Syngnathidae; genus Nerophis; species Nerophis ophidion. The sequence continues at coordinate 70,649,067 of NC_084614.1, forward strand.
ATAGACAACATACCAACAATGGTAATGGACAACATACCAACAATGGTAATGGACAACATACCAACAATGGTAATAGACAACATAGCAACAATGGTAATAGACAACATAGCAACAGTGCTAATAGACAACGTACCAACAATGGTAATAGACAACATAGCAACAATGCTAATAGACAACATACCAACAATGGTAATAGACAACATAGCCACAATGCTAATGGACAACATACCAACAATGGTAATCGACAACATAACAACACTGGTAATAGACAACATAGCAACAATGCTAATGGACAATATACCAACAATGCTAATAGACAACATATCAACAATGCTAATAGACAACATACCAACAATGCTAATAGACAACATACCAACAATGCTAATAGACAACATACCTACAATGCTAATAGACAACGTACCAACTATGGTAATAGACAACATACCAACAATGGTAATAGACAACATAGAAACAATGCTAATAGACAACGTACCAACAATGCTAATAGACATCATAGCAATAATGGTAATAGACAACATACCAACAATGGTAATACACAACATACCAACAATGGTAACAGACAACATACCAACAATGCTAATGTCTAGATTAGATTAGATTAGATTAGATTAGATTAGATAGTACTTTATTTATTTATTCCGTGAAGGAACTCTCCTGACGGAATAAATGAATAAAGTACTATCTAATCTAATCTAATCAAATCTAATCTAGACAACATAGCAATAATGGTAATAGACAACATACCAACAATGGTAATAGACAACATAGCAACAATGGTAATAGACTGCATTGCAACAAAGCTAATAGACAACATACCAACAATGGTAATAGACAACATACCAACAATGGTAATAGACGACATAGCAATAATGGTAATAGACAACATAGCAATAATGGTAATAGACAACATAGCAATAATGGTAATATACAACCTACCAACAATGCTAATAGACAACATAGCAACAATGCTAATAGACAACATAGCAACAATGGTAATAGACAACATACAAACAATGGTAATAGACGACATAGCAATAATGGTAATAGACAACATACCAACAATGGTAATAGACAACATACCAACAATGGTAATAGACAACATACCAACAATGGTAATAGACAACATACCAACAATGGTAATAGACAACATACCAACAATGGTAATAGACAACATACCAACAATGGTAATAGACAACATACCAACAATGCTAATAGACAACATAGCAATAATGGTAATAGACAACATACCAACAATGCTAATAGACAACATAGCAACAATGGTAATAGACAACATACCAACAATGGTAATAGACAACATACCAACAATGCTAATAGACAACATAGCAACAATGGTAATAGACAACATACCAACAATGCTAATAGACAACATACCAACAATTACCAACAATCGTGATAGACAACATACCAACAATGCTAATAGACAACATACCAACAATTACCAACACTGGTAATCGACAAAATACCAATAATGGTAATAGATTACATACCAACACTGGTAATCGACAACATACCAACACTGGTAATAGACAACATACCAACAATGCTAACAGACAACATACCAACAATGCTACTAGACAACATACCCACAATGCTAATAGACAACATACCAACTATGTTAATGGACAACATACCAACAATGGTAATAGACAACATAGCAACAATGCTAATAGACAACATACTAACAATGGTAATAGACAACATAGCAACAATGGTAATAGACAACATACCAACAATGGTAATAGACAACATACCAACAATGGTAATGGACAACATACCAACAATGGTAATGGACAACATACCAACAATGGTAATAGACAACATAGCAACAATGGTAATAGACAACATAGCAACAGTGCTAATAGACAACGTACCAACAATGGTAATAGACAACATAGCAACAATGCTAATAGACAACATACCAACAATGGTAATAGACAACATAGCCACAATGCTAATGGACAACATACCAACAATGGTAATCGACAACACAACAACACTGGTAATAGACAACATAGCAACAATGCTAATAGACAATATACCAACAATGCTAATAGACAACATATCAACAATGCTAATAGACAACATACCAACAATGCTAATAGACAACATACCTACAATGGTAATAGACAACATACCAACAATGGTAATAGACAACATAGCAACAATGCTAATAGACAACGTACCAACAATGCTAATAGACATCATAGCAATAATGGTAATAGACAACATACCAACAATGGTAATAGACAACATAGCAACAATGGTAATAGACTACATTGCAACAAAGCTAATAGACAACATACCAACAATGGTAATAGACAACATACCAACAATGGTAATAGACGACATAGCAATAATGGTAATAGACAACATAGCAATAATGGTAATAGACAACATAGCAATAATGGTAATATACAACCTACCAACAATGCTAATAGACAACATAGCAACAATGCTAATAGACAACATAGCAACAATGGTAATAGACAACATACCAACAATGGTAATAGACAACATACCAACAATGGTAATAGACGACATAGCAATAATGGTAATAGACAACATACCAACAATGGTAATAGACAACATACCAACAATGGTAATAGACAACATACCAACAATGGTAATAGACAACATACCAACAATGGTAATAGACAACATACCAACAATGGTAATAGACAACATACCAACAATGGTAATAGACAACATACCAACAATGCTAATAGACAACATAGCAATAATGGTAATAGACAACATACCAACAATGCTAATAGACAACATAGCAACAATGGTAATAGACAACATACCAACAATGGTAATAGACAACATACCAACAATGCTAATAGACAACATAGCAACAATGGTAATAGACAACATACCAACAATGCTAATAGACAACATACCAACAATTACCAACAATCGTGATAGACAACATACCAACAATGCTAATAGACAACATACCAACAATTACCAACACTGGTAATCGACAAAATACCAATAATGGTAATAGATTACATACCAACACTGGTAATAGACAACATACCAACACTGGTAATCGACAACATACCAACACTGGTAATAGACAACATACCAACAATGCTAACAGACAACATACCAACAATGCTACTAGACAACATACCCACAATGCTAATAGACAACATACCAACTATGTTAATGGACAACATACCAACAATGGTAATAGACAACATAGCAACAATGCTAATAGACAACATACTAACAATGGTAATAGACAACATAGCAACAATGGTAATAGACAACATACCAACAATGGTAATTGACAACATACCAACAATGGTAATGGACAACATACCAACAATGGTAATGGACAACATACCAACAATGGTAATAGACAACATAGCAACAATGGTAATAGACAACATAGCAACAGTGCTAATAGACAACGTACCAACAATGGTAATAGACAACATAGCAACAATGCTAATAGACAACATACCAACAATGGTAATAGACAACATAGCCACAATGCTAATGGACAACATACCAACAATGGTAATCGACAACACAACAACACTGGTAATAGACAACATAGCAACAATGCTAATAGACAATATACCAACAATGCTAATAGACAACATATCAACAATGCTAATAGACAACATACCAACAATGCTAATAGACAACATACCTACAATGGTAATAGACAACATACCAACAATGGTAATAGACAACATAGCAACAATGCTAATAGACAACGTACCAACAATGCTAATAGACATCATAGCAATACCATCCATCCATCCATCCATCCATCCATTTCCTACCGCTTATTCCCTTTGGGGTCGCGGGGGGTGCTGGTGCCTATCTCATACCAACAATGGTAATAGACAACATACCAACAATGCTAATAGACAACATAGCAATAATGGTAATAGACAACATACCAACAATGGTAATAGACAACATACCAACAATGGTAATAGATAACATAGCAATAATGGTAATAGACAACATACCAACAATGGTAATAGACAACATACCAACAATGGTAATAGACAACATACCAACAATGCTAATGTCTAGATTAGATTAGATTAGATTAGATAGTACTTTATTTATTTATTCCGTGAAGGAACTCTCCTGACGGAATAAATGAATAAAGTACTATCTAATCTAATCTAATCTAATCTAGACAACATAGCAATAATGGTAATAGACTACATTGCAACAAAGCTAATAGACAACATACCAACAATGGTAATAGACGACATAGCAATAATGGCAATAGACAACATAGCAATAATGGTAATAGACAACATAGCAATAATGGTAATATACAACCTACCAACAATGCTAATAGACAACATAGCAACAATGCTAATAGACAACATAGCAACAATGGTAATAGACAACATACCAACAATGGTAATAGACAACATACCAACAATGGTAATAGACGACATAGCAATAATGGTAATAGACAACATACCAACAATGGTAATAGACAACATACCAACAATGGTAATAGACAACATACCAACAATGGTAATAGACAACATAGCAACAATGCTAATAGACAACATAGCAACAATGGTAATAGACAACATACCAACAATGGTAATAGACAACATACCAACAATGGTAATAGACGACATAGCAATAATGGTAATAGACAACATACCAACAATGGTAATAGACAACATACCAACAATGGTAATAGACAACCTACCAACAATGCTAATAGACAACATAGCAACAATGCTAATAGACAACATAGCAACAATGGTAATAGACAACATACCAACAATGGTAATAGACGACATAGCAATAATGGTAATAGACAACATACCAACAATGGTAATAGACAACATACCAACAATGGTAATAGACAACATACCAACAATGGTAATAGACGACATAGCAATAATGGTAATAGACAACATACCAACAATGGTAATAGACAACATACCAACAATGGTAATAGACAACATACCAACAATGGTAATAGACAACATAGCAACAATGCTAATAGACAACATAGCAACAATGGTAATAGACAACATACCAACAATGGTAATAGACAACATACCCATCCATTTTCCATTTTCTACCGCTTATTCCCTTTCGGGGTCGCGGGGGGCGCTGGCGCCTATCTCAGCTACAATCGGGCGGAAGGCAGGGTACACCCTGGACAAGTCGCCACCTCATCGCAGGGCCAACACAGATAGACAGACAACATTCACACACTAGGGCCAATTTAGTGTTGCCAATTAACCTATCCCCATGCATGTCTTTGGAAGTGGGAGGAAGCCGGAGTACCCGGAGGGAACCCACGCATTCACGGGGAGAACATGCAAACTCCACACAGAAAGATCCCGAGCCTGGATTTGAACCCAGGACTGCAGGAACTTCGTATTGTGAGGCAGACGCACTAACCCCTCTGCCACCGTGAAGCCCAGACAACATACCAACAATGGTAATAGACGACATAGCAATAATGGTAATAGACAACATACCAACAATGGTAATAGACAACATACCAACAATGGTAATAGACAACCTACCAACAATGCTAATAGACAACATAGCAACAATGCTAATAGACAACATAGCAACAATGGTAATAGACAACATACCAACAATGGTAATAGACGACATAGCAATAATGGTAATAGACAACATACCAACAATGGTAATAGACAACATACCAACAATGGTAATAGACAACATACCAACAATGGTAATAGACAACATACCAACAATGGTAATAGACAACATACCAACAATGGTAAGGAAACATTAAACACATTTTAACACTTTGAGACAGAGTACAACAAATGTTCTTAGTCCAAACCTAATCTTTGAAGCTTTGGTTGTGTTATTATTATTATTATTACTGTCATCATCATACATGAAAGCTCTTTAGTTTCTTCCTGGCTGAGTTAACACACTTTGTAAGTGGCTGTCCGGTGGGATTTTCCAGCAGATGTCAGCTTTCAAAATCACTTTTTATCACGGCATCGACTCTTTGTGTGCGCGTGTGTGTGCTTGTGCGTGTGCGTGTGTGTGCGTGTGTGTGCGTGCCTTGGCGCACGTGTGCGTCACCAAGTGTTGTCTTTTAAAGCGTGACGATATCTACGATGGCAACCCGACAACCCTATCATTTGTGCTTTCATCTTCACATCAAAGCCGATGCCGCCGCCTCATCAAGAGCATCGTTTAAATCAATTAGTGTGACGTCATGCTTGTCAATTTAACACCTTTTTTTTTTTGTTTGTTTGTTTGTCAGATTGTCAGCGTGGGGAAACACGTCAAAGGCTACCATTACATCATGGCCAACCTGGTGAGGACATGTGTACATTTGATTCAACCAGCTGTGATTGCATCATCTAAAAGTGTAGTGCACCTTGGAAATGCACCAAAAGGAATCTCCACACACGTGTTTTCTTCGTCGGCGCATGACTAGTCTTTTCTGCCTGTCGCGCCCTCAAGGGCTTCAAAGACATCAATCTGGAGCGCTTCATGCACGGCGGCGCCAACGTGACGGGCTTCCAGCTGGTGGACTTCAGCAACCCCATGGTCATCAAGCTGATGCAGCGCTGGAACAAGCTGGATCAGAGGGAGTACCCGGGCTCCGACGCCCCGCCCAAGGTAAAAAGCGCGCTGAGATTAGACACGTCACATAGATCATGGGTGTCCAAAGTGTGGCCGGAGGGGGGGGGCATTTTGCTGCCCACGGTTCGTTTTTTTAGATTGGCCCGCAATACGTTCTGGAAACAAAATGAAAGCATCCTGGATTAGAATTTCACACAAAAAACATAAAATATGCAATTTTGGGAGAAATTTGCTTGTGAATGCTGAAATGTCCAAGACGACCTTAAATGCTAACTTTACCATGCTAACAGTTAGAAGTGCCAAGTCAACAATTTAATCACTTAACAGCAGTAATATCGTGTGTGTGTGTGTGTGTGTGTGTGTGCATGTGTGTGGATGTGTGCGTCTGTTCGTATGTGTGTGTGCATATATATATATAAATGCGTGTGTGTGTGTGCATACATATATGTTTGTACTGGATGTATATTTATGTATATATATTTGTTCATATATATATGTGCATATTTGATTATATACAGTTTATATTCACATGTATTCATACATTTGTCTAAATATCATATATATATATGTGTGTGTGTGTGTGTTTGTATACACACTGTATACGTGTATAAATGTGTATATATGTGTGGATACACACGACATGTGTGTGTGTATATTTGTGTGTATACACACTACATATATATATATATATATATGTGTATATATGTATGTGTGTGTGTGTATATATATGTATGTACGTATGTGTATATATGTGTACATATATATACACACAAACATATATATGTATATGTGTATATATATATATATATATATTCACGTGTGTGTATATATATTTATATATACACACACATATGTAGATATATATATGTAGATATATATATATACACACGTACATATATGCACACATTCACATACATATATATGTGTATACAAATGTGTGTATATATATTCACATGTGTGTATATATATGTATATATACACACATATATATGTATATATATGTGTGTGTGTATGTATGTATATATATATATATAAATATATATATACACACATACATATATACACACACATCCATATATATGTGTATATAAATATGTATATATATACATATTCACGTGTGTGTGTGTATACATGTATATATACACACATATATGTATATTTGTGTGTGTGTGTGTGTGTGTATACACACTGTGTGTGTATATATATATATAAATATATATATATATATACACACATACATACATGCACACACACATACATATATGTGTATATAAATGTGTATATATATACATATTCATGTGTGTGTATATATATGTATATATACACACGTAAATATGTATATGTGTATTTATATATATATATATACATATATCTACATATATATATATATATATATATATATATATATATATATATATATATATATATATATAGATATACATATATATATATATATATACAGCCCAGCCCACAGCCAAGCTTTTTTTAACCCAATTTGACCCACCGAGTCAAAAAGTTTGGGGACCCCTGAGGATAAAGCTAATGTTAGTTCACACATGTACCATGTTTTATGACTCTGAGGTGTCTGGCTGCAAAATTGTCCAGAACAGTTAGCATGCTAACGGTTAACATGTGTCAAGTACCACGTTATATCACTTAGAGTCGTTCAACTGCAATTTAGCTGAAAAGATTTGTAGCTTTGTAATGTTACCGAGGCTGCTTGAGGCTAAACCAATCATTGGTTACGATACTGAACGTCGTGGTCTCATAGTTTTGGACAAAGCTACTGCAGTCATGGTATTTTTAGTTATTTCAGCTATTGTTATGCTTGAAAATGCTTAATTCAGGGCAAAAGTACGTAGATTATACCACAATACCACAATGCTAAGATACGTATGTTATAGTTTAGCATATATTGATCGACCTATATTGTTTTCGTTTTAGTACCTTCAATGTGCAAAATGTATCAAAGGGGCCCCAACATCCTTCAATATTTATTTTTGCGGCCCCTGTCAGAAAAAGTTTGGACACCCCTGACGTAGATACTGTGTGTTGTGAAAGCATAAGCCTTTTTTTCCATTTGTAATAAATCGCTGTTTTAAAGGTAATTGTATGAAACTTGGCCTGGATTTGTTTTTTAATATTATGGATTTAATAAAATATCGGTGTATATTCCGACATTCTTTACCAAATTTGCTCGCCATCGACTTTCAATATAACTACATATTTTCAATGAAGTGTCACTTTAACAGATTATTATGATTTTACAATGACTAGGTTCAAGGTTCAAGTTTTATTCATCACATGCAGACTACACCACAGTGAAATGCTTTTTTCCATGCTCTTCAGATATTGCGTACAATGGGTTCCAAACACTAGTTGCAGAATCTAATACACTAAATACAAAGAAATACAACAATTGAATAGCTCTGCAAAAAAGTATTTAGTCAGCCCACGATTTTGCAAGTTCTCTCATTTGAAATGATGACAGAGGTCTGTAATTTTCATCATAGGTACACTTCAACTGTGAGAGACAGAATGTGAAAAAAAAATCCAGGAATTCACATTTTAGGAATTTTAAAGAATTTATTTGTAAATTATGGTGGAAAATAAGTATTTGGTCAACCATTCAAAGCTCTCACTGATGGAAGGAGGTTTTGGCTCAAAATCTTACGATACATGGCCCCATTCATTCTTTCCTTAACACGGTTCATCGTCCTGTCCCCTTAGCAGAAAAACAGCCCCAAAGCATGATGTTTCCACCCCCATGCTTCACAGTAGGTATGGTGTTCTTGGGATGCAACTCAGTATTCTTTTTCCTCCAAACATGACGAGTTGTTTTTTACCAAAAAGTTCTATTTTGGTTTCATTTTTTCCAAAATAGAACTATTTGGTATAAACTCAACACCTCGTCTTTGGAGGAAGAAAAATACTGAGTTGCATCCCAAGAACACCACACCTACTGTGAAGCATGGGGGTGAAACATCATGCTTTGGGGCTGTTTTTCTGCTAAGGGGACAGGACGATTGATCCGTGTTAAGGAAAGAATGAATGGGGCCATGTATCGTGAGATTTTGAGCCAAAACCTCCTTCCATCAATGAGAGCTTTGAATGGTTGACCAAATACTTATTTCCCACCATAATTTACAAATACATTCTTTAAAATTCCTACAATGTGAATTCCTCAATTTTTTTTCACATTCTGTCTCTCACAGTTGAAGTGTACCTATGATGAAAATTACAGACCTTTGTCATCATTTAAGTGGGAAAACGTGCACAATCGGTGGCTGACTAAATACTTTTTTGCCCCACTGTACATTAATTACAAGACAGTTAAGTTGCACAATAAGTCACTGAAGTTATGGTAGAAGTATCAGTACAAGTAGAAATACAGTAGTCAAATACAGTACCAGTGCAAGATCAAATAGTGTTAACAGTATATACAGTATAGGAAGGAACAAATATGAAGGTGTCAACAGTTCTTTGGCAGTTGAGTAGCGACAGTAGTATGAACAAATGTAATGGAACAGTACTACTTCTTTATACTCTTGTTTTTACATTATTTACAGTCATTGAACGAAGAGTATTGTAGTCCGGTAAATAAAGTGATCTTGTGCGTGCGGTTTTGCGCAATTGTGATGAGTGTTATTAAGCGGTGCAGTTGAGCAGTCTGATGACTTGGGGATAGAATCTCCTCCTGAGTCTCTCCGTGTTGGCCTTGAGACTCCGGTAGCGCTTGCCTGACTGCAGCAGTGAGAAGAGGCAGTTGCTTGGGTGCCTAGAGTCCCTCACAATCCTCTTGGCCTTGGATCTACACCTCCAGGTGTACATGTTGCAGATGGTTAGGAGCACACCTCCGATGGTGCGCTCGGCTGATCTGGTCACTCTCTGCAGTCTGTTGCAGTCGTGTGCGGTGCTATTCCCGTACCTGGAGGTGATGTTTCCAGTCATAACACTCTCTGTTGTGCTTGAGTAGAAGTTTCTGAGGATCTTTTGGTTTAGCTTTTTTTTTTTTGTTTGTTTGTTTTTTTTGTCCTGTCCAGCTTCTCAGGCAAATCCTATAGTTGATGTAGATGCCCATATCGGCTGTTCAGATTTACTTTACAAAAGAGAAGTGTAGGATACTTCTCTTGTTGCCTTATTTGAATTTGACTTTATTAAATGTATTTATATTATCATTTGGTGCAGCCAGGCCGGAGCAGGAGGGGATAGAAAGAGGAAAAAAAGGAAGACAGAGGTGCAAATTGTGGGGATAAGACAACAATAACAACAAAAACAACAACAACAATAGAACAACACCAGCACATACGATATGTACAAATATGATTGTAAAAATGATAGCAAATAAGGAGTTAGTGAAATAAATAATAATACAAAAATGACAACGAGCATTTTTACACCAAAACTGGAGCAATACAAATACCAATAGAAAAAGCGCTATTGATCAACAATACCAATAGTTTACCTCTATTGTCAACAATACAGTTGTTCAAATGCAACAATACGTTTACATAATGATAGCTAGAGAGATCATTAAAAAAAATAAATGAAATAATAATAAAAAAAGGAATACCGAAAGATGGAGGGAAAGAGAGAGAGGCAACCTATATTAATCTTGTAGATTGTTATGGTAACAATGTGGTTTAGCTGAAACTTCCTCAGTCTCCTGAGGAAGTACAGACGCTGTCGTGCCTAATACATCTTCCTAATACATACCTAATACATCTTCGCCTCCAACTCCAAAATAAAGAGAAAACAGGTTTTGGACTTACAAATACTTCTCTTTGCTCCTTATGTCTTGGAAAAATATAGAGCAGAATGGACTTTTTTTATCCCATGATGGGGAAATTAGCTGGTTGCAGGGCAGATTCATAAAGTCCACAAATTAAAGTTGGCACAACAGTGCCAGCCCTTGTTGCGCAGTTCTGAAACGTCTAAAAGAAAAGGTAAACACATCTAAATTTCCTCTAATAAGCACACATAGTTTACACAGTGTGTGAATGTGTGTGTGAATGTAACGTATAATGTATAATATAATGCGCTTTGGGTATCAGTTATACTGACGCATTATATAACTACAGATTATTTAGTATTTATTTTAGTGCTGTAATACACAAAAAATGAACATTGTAGGCAATAGGCTACTAGGAGCGAGCAGCTACACAACAGCTAAGCACATAATAGCACACAAGCGAGACATGCGTCCCTAACTGAACAAAACTGCAGTCTCAAACAGGACATTTGTCAATATGAGCTCGTATTAAATAATTGCATATTATTAGTAGAAGCATCTTTAGAAAGTATCCAGTAACAACCGTGTCCGCAGCATTCAATTTATTACATTATTGTGGTCATTTACCACTCCATTTCAACTGAAAAGACAGTATAAGTCCATTCCAGGTGGAATGGAATTATATTGTTTTCTTGTTTGTTTTAAACGCATGCTTTGGGAGGTTAACAATACCAAAACAAAAGGCAGAAAACCCCCAATGATGCTTGAAGGCCTACTGAAATGAGATTTTCTTATTTAAACGGGGATAGCGGGTCCATTCTATGTGTCATACTTGATCATTTCGCGATATTGCCATATTTTTGCTGAAAGGATTTAGTAGAGAACATCGACGATAAAGTTCGCAACTTTTGGTTGCTAATAAAAAAGCCTTGCTTTTACCCGAAGTAGCAGACGATGACGCCACCGGTGTGAGGGCTCCTCACATCCTCACATTGTTTATAATGGGAGCCTCCAACAAAAAGAGCTAAGATTCGTGGATGATGATATTGATAGCTAAGGACTAGAAAAAAATTTTATAAAAAAATTAAAGCATTGTGAGCGATTCAGATGTTTTTAGACACATTTACTAGGATAATTCTGGGAAATCCCTTATCTTTCTATGGTGTTGCTATTGTTTTGGTGAGATTATATAGTACCTGATAGTCTGAGGGGTGTGTCCACGGGTGTCTTGACGCCAGTCTCTGAGTGAATTAGTCACGGCAGCAGCAGTAGCACGAAAGAAGCTCCGCTGATCTCCGGTAAGAGGCGACTTTTTACCACAATTTTCTCACCGAAACAAGTGGTCGGGCGATGACGCCACCGGTGTGAGGGCTCCTCACATCCTCACATTGTTTATAATGGGAGCCTCCAACAAAAAGAGCTAAGATTCGTGGATGATGATATTGATAGCTAAGGACTAGAAAAAAATTAAAAAAAAAAATTAAAGCATTGTGAGCGATTCAGATGTTTTTAGACACTTATAGTAGGATAATTCTGGGAAATCCCTTATCTTTCTATGGTGTTGCTATTGTTTTGGTGAGATTATATAGTACCTGATAGTCTGAGGGGTGTGTCCACGGGTGTCTTGACGTCAGTCTCTGAGGGAATTAGTCACAGCAGCAGCAATAGCACGAAAGAAACTCCGCTGATCTCCGGAAAGAGGCGACTTTTTACCACAATTTTCTCACCGAAACCTGTCGGTTGACAAGTGGTCAGGATCCATGATCGCTGGACCGCTGTGATCCATAGTAAAGCTTCACCTCCGGGAATTTTAAACAAGGAAACACCGTGTGTTTGTGTGGCTAAAGGCTCAAGCTTCCCACCTCCATCTTTCTACTTTGACTTCTCCATTATTATTTTAACAAATTGCAAAAGATTCAGCAACACAGATGTCCAGAATACTGTGTAATTGCGCG